>NC_057808.1:539568660-539590207 GCF_018294505.1 Triticum aestivum | reverse complement strand
GGTGGCACCAACCGGGACTAAAGGGGTGCATTGGTCCCGGTTGGTGCCACGAACCGGGACCAAAGGGTGGCATTGGTCCCGGTTCGTGCCACCAACCGGGACCAATGGCCTTGCACAGCGGCGTGGTGGTGGGAGTTTAGTCCCACCTCGCTAGCTGAGAGAGAGCCGCACCTGTTTATAAGGTGCGGTGCGCCTGAGCTGTCGAGCTCCTCTCTAAAGCAGGCTTACGGGCCTAACCTCTCTGTACATGCCTGTTGGCCTACTCGGCCTTCTGCGGGCCTGAATCCTGGCCCATGGATGGGTTTCTAGTCGTATTCAGGCCGTGGTGGCCCAGTAGGTGGCATAATTTTTATTTTTTGCCTGTTTTTTTGTTTTCTTTTTTGCTTCATTTATTTTGTTTTGTTTCTACTTACAACAAAAACTTATTTATTTTATTTTATTTTGTTTCTAGTTACTTATTTATTTTACTTTATGATAGTTCTTTTTGCTATTAAAGTTTCTAACAAAAAAAGTTCTTTATGAAAATTATTTTGGCTTTCAATGATTTTGAATAGAAAACACTTCGATAATTTTAGTTGCATCAATTTTATATAATTTTAGTTTCAATAATACTAGAGGTTGCTTATAATGTTTTGAACAGAAAATACTTTGATAATTTTAGTTTCATAAATTTTATTTATGTTATTAAAGTTTATTTTATTTTGTTTCTACTTATATATTTTATTAAAGTTTATATTATTTTGTTTCTAATTACTTATTTATTTTATTTGTTATTTTTCATGCACCATTTTTCATGCATTTGCTGATTATTTTGAGCTATAAGACCCTAAAATTGAAAAGCATTTCAAATGAACTCTGAAAAGGTTGAAAGTTGGCATGGTATCATCATTTCATCCACATAGCATGTGCAAGAAAGTTGAGAGGGTTACGGCAAAAACTGGATGCACTTCGTGTACAAAACGGACAATCTCTTTCGAAGTATCAGGATTTCATACGGAAACTCGTCTGTTACAAAGGGATTTCATTTTTTCAAACTTATTTGAACTACTGACTTTTTGTGTGTTCAAAATGCACCATTCAAAGCCACATCATCAATTTTCAACCCTTTCTGGCTTCATTTGTTATTTTTCATGCATTTACTAATTATTTTGAGCTATAAGACCCTAAAATTGAAAAGCATTTCAAATGAACTCTGAAAAGGTTGAAAGTTGGCATGGTATCATCATTTCATCCACATAGCATGTGCAAGAAAGTTGAGAGGGTTACGACAAAAACTAGATGCACTTCGTGTACAAAACGGACAATGGTATCATACTCGTCTGTTACAAAGTTGGCATGGTATCATCATAATAGTTGCGGGAGAAAGTCTTCACTTTTTCTTCGCTTGTGTCATTTGCTTATTGCGTCGTAACCATGGACAATCTTCGTCGTTTATCAGGATGCTTGGGTCAGCCTTGACTTTGAAGGGAGGAATTTCATGAAACTTTTCATAATCTTCAGACATGTTTGTCTTGCCCTCCACTCCCACAATGTCCCTTTTTCCTGAAAGAACTATGTGGCGCTTTGGCTCATCGTATGATGTATTCGCTTCCTTATCTTTTCTTTTTCTCGGTCTGGTAGACATGTCCTTCACATAGATAACCTGTGCCACATCATTGGCTAGGACGAACGGTTCGTCAGTGTACCCAAGATTGTTCAGATCCACTGTTGTCATTCCGTACTGTGCGTCTACCTGTACCCCGCCTCCTGACAGATTGACCCATTTGCACTTAAACAAAGGGACCATAAAATCATGTCCGTAGTCAAGTTCCCATATGTCCATTATGTAACCATAATATGTGTCCTTTCCCCTCTCGGTTGCTGCATCAAAGCGGACACCGCTGTTTTGGTTGGTGCTCTTTTGATCTTGGGCGGTCGTGTAAAATGTATTCCCATTTATCTCGTATCCTTTGTAAGTCAATAAAGTCGAAGATGGTCCCCTGGACAACGAGTACAACTCATCACAAACAGTGGTGTCACCTCTGAGACGTGTTTCCAACCAACTGCTGAAAGTCCTGATGTGTTCACATGTAATCTAGTCGTCACACTGCTCCGGGTGTTTGGAGCGCAGACTGTTCTTGTGTTCATCGACATACGGGGTCACCAAGGTAAAGTTCTGTAGAACTGTGTAGTGTGCTTGAAACCAAGAATATCCGTCCCTGCATATTATTGAGTCCCCTCCAAGCGTGCCTTTTCCAGTCAGTCTCCCCTCATACCGCTATTTAGGGAGACCTATCTTCTTCAGGCCAGGAATGAAGTCAACACAAAACCCAATGACATCCTCTGTTTGATGGCCCATGGAGATGCTTCCTTCTGGCCTAGCGCGGTTACGGACATATTTCTTTAGAACTCCCATGAACCTCTCAAAGGGGAACATATTGTGTAGAAATACGGGCCCCAGAATGACAATCTCGTCGACTAGATGAACTAGGACGTGCGTCATGATATTGAAGAAGGATGGTGGGAACACCAGCTCGAAACTGACAAGACATTGCGCCACATCACTCCTTAGCCTTGGTATGATTTCTGGATCGATCACCTTCTGAGAGATTGCATTGAGGAATGCACATAGCTTCACAATGGCTAATCGGACGTTTTCCGGTAGAAGCCCCCTCAATGCAACCGGAAGCAGTTGCGTCATAATCACGTGGTAGTCATGAGACTTTAGGTTCTGGAACTTTTTCTCTGGCATATTTATTATTCCCTTTATATTCGATGAGAAGCCAGTCGGGACCTTCATACTGAGCAGGCATTCAAAGAAGATTTCTTTCTCTTCTTTCGTAAGAGCGTAGCTGGCAGGACCTTCATACTGCTTCGGAGGCATGCCGTCTTTTTCGCGCAAACATTGCAGGTCCTCCCGTGCCTCAGGTGTATCTTTTGTCTTCCCATACACGCCCAAGAAGCCTAGCAGGTTCATGCAAAGGTTCTTCGTCACGTGCATCACGTCGATTGAAGAGCGGACCTCTAGCTCTTTCCAGTAGGGTAGGTCCCAAAATATAGATTTCTTCTTCCACATGGGTGTGTGTCCCTCAGCGTCATTCGGAACAGCTAGTCCGCCGGGACCCGTTCCAAAGATTACGTGTAAATCATTGACCATAGCAAGTACGTGATCACCGGTACGCATGGCGGACTTCTTCCGGTGATCTGCCTCGCCTTTGAAATGCTTGCCTTTCTTTCGACATTGATGGTTGGTCGGAAGAAATCGACGATGGCCCAGGTACACATTCTTCCTGCATTTGTCCAAGTATATATTTCAGTGTCATCTAAACAGTGTGTGCATGCGTGGTATCCCTTGTTTGTCTATCCTGAAAGGTTACTGAGAGCGGGCCAATCGTTGATGGTTACAAACAGCAACGCGTGCAGGTTAAATTCCTCCTGTTTGTGCTCATCCCACGTACGTACACCGTTTCCATTCCACAGCTGTAAAAGTTCTTCAACTAATGGCCTTAGGTACACATTAATGTCGTTGCCAGGTTGCTTAGGGCCTTGGATGAGAACTGGCATCATAATGAACTTCCGCTTCATGCACATCCAAGGAGGAAGGTTATACATACATAGAGTCACGGGCCAGGTGCTTTGATTGCTGCTCTGCTCCCCGAAAGGATTAATGCCATCTGCGCTTAAACCAAACCATACGTTCCTTGGATCAGGTGCAAACTCAGCCCAGTACTTTCTCTCGATTTTTCTCCACTGCGACCCGTCAGCGGGTGCTCTCAACTTCCCGTCTTTCTTACGGTCCTCACTGTGCCATCGCATCAACTTGGCATGCTCTTCGTTTCTGAACAGACGTTTCAACCATGGTATTATAGGAGCATACCACATCACCTTCGCAGGAACCCTCTTCCTGGGGGGCTCGCCGTCAACATCACCAGGGTCATCTCGTCTGATCTTATACCGCAATGCACCGCATACCGGGCATGCGTTCAGATCCTTGTACGCACCGCGGTAGAGGATGCAGTCATTAGGGCATGCATGTATCTTCTGCACCTCCAATCCTAGAGGGCATACGACCTTCTTTGCTGCGTATGTAATGTCGGGCAATTCGTTATCCTTTGGAAGCTTCTTCTTCAATATTTTCAATAGCTTCTCAAATCCTTTGTCAGGCACAGCATTCTCTGCCTTCCACTACAGCAATTCCAGTACGGTACCGAGCTTTGTGTTGCCATCTTCGCAATTGGGGTACAACCCTTTTTTGTGATCCTCTAACATGCGATCGAACTTCAGCTTCTCCTTTTGACTTTCGCATTGCGTCGTTGCATCAACAATGACCCGGCGGAGATCATCTTCATCAGGCACTGGTTCCTCTTGATCTTCAGCAGCTTCCCCCCTTGCAGCATCATTGGGCACATCGTCTGGTTCCTCTTGATCTTCAGCAGCTTCCCCCGTTGCAACATCACCGTATTCAGGGGCACATAGTTGTCATCGTCCTCTTCTTCTTCGCCGTCTTCCATCATAACACCTATTTCTCCGTGCCTCGTCCAAACATTATAGTCTGGCATGAAACCCTTGTAAAGCAGGTGAGTGTGAAGGATTTTCCGGTCAGAGTAAGACTTCGTATTCCCACATGTAGGGCATGGACAACACATAAAACCATTCTGCTTGTTTGCCTCAGCCACTTCGAGAAAATCATGCACGCCCTTAATGTACTCGGAGGTGTGTCTGTCACCGTACATCCATTGCCGGTTCATCTGCGTGCATTATATATAATTAAGTGTGTCAAAAACCATTACAGAACATCATGAATGGATAATTAAGTGACCAAATTAATAGAAGTTCATCATCACATTAAAACCAAAGTACATACATAGTTCTCATCTAACAACATATATATAGCTCTCCAGAGCATCTAATTAATTAAACCATACACTGAAACTATGTAAAACATTTCAATACGAAAACAAATGCGATCATAATCGCAACCAAGGTAACAATTGATGCAATGGCATAATGATACCAAGCCTCGGTATGAATGGCATATTTTCTAATCTTTCTAATCTTCAAGCGCATTGCATCCACCTTGATCTTGTGATCATCGACGACACCCGCAACATGCAACTCCAATATCATCTTCTCCTCCTCAATTTTTTTTATTTTTTCCTTCAAGTAATTGTTTTCTTCTTCAACTAAATTTAACCTCTCGGCAATAGGGTCGGTTGGAATTTCCGGTTCAACCACCTCCTAGATAAATAAAATCTATGTCACGTTGGTCGGCATATTTGTCATAAACAATAAATGAACCAAATAGTTATGAAAAGATAATATATACCACATCCGAATGATAGACAGGACGAGGGCCGACGGGGGCGGATACCAAAACCATCGCACTATGTAATAAGAAGGAATAATAAAAGTAACAAAATTAGACAAGTATCTATCTAAAGTAAGAATTTTTTTCTTTCAGAAAGAATATAAGAACAAGAGGCTCACCACGGTGGTGCTGGCGACGAGATCGGCGCGGGCGATTGACGGCGGTGAAGACGGGGACGGGACGTGACGGACCGCTAAACCTAGACAAATCTCGGGGAAAATGGAGCTCGGAGGTCGAGTTTCGAGAGGAGAAAGATTAACTACTGTGGCTCAGACATTTCATCGAACACCTCATGTGCATAGGAGGTGAGCTAGAGCACCCAAATGCCCTCCCCTCGCTGGCCAGAAAAAACAGAGCACTGTGGAGTGCTCTGCTGTGGCGATGGGGTATATATAGGCAACTCATTCGTCCCGGTTCGTGGCACCAACCGGGACTAAAGGGGGGGCATTGGTCCCGGTTGGTGCCACGAACCGGTACGCATGCCCCCCTTTAGTCTCGGTTGGTGGGACCAACCGGGACCAAAGGCCTTGTGCTGCACCGCGTCAAAAGTTTAGTCCGACCTCACTAGTTGAGAGAGCTCGAGAGTGGTTTATAAGCGCTGCTGCGCCCACCCTCTCGAGCTCCTCTCAACTGCAGGCTTTCGGGCCTAACTGTTCTCTTTGCCTGTGGGGCCTACTGGGCCTTCTGCGGGCCTGAATCCTGGCCCATGGATGGGTTTCAAGTCGTATTCAGGCCGTGGTGGCCCAGTAGGTGGCATAATTTTTTTCCCTATTTTTGTTTTCTCTTTTGCTTTATTTATTTTGTTTTGTTTCTACTTACAACAAAAAACTTATTTATTTTATTCCATTTTGTTTCTAATTACTTATGTATTTTACTTTATTTATTTTATTTTTTATTTATTTTACTGCTGCTATTTTTATTTATTTTACTGGTGCTATTTTTATTTATTTTATTAAGGTTTATTTATTTTATTTACTATAGTTTATTTTATTTTATTTTATTAAGGTTTATTTATTTTATTAAGGTTTATTTATTTTATTTACTATAAAAAATGAACATAGATGCGCCTATAGAGAAAATTCAACCTAAATTCTATAATAAATTTCTATGAAATTCAAAGAAATTTACTCTGAATTTAGGTCAAATTCCCTGTATAAGGGCATCTATTTTCACTTTGAGAGGAGCTCAACAAGGCAGAGAGGGACGGGCTTATAAACCGGTGTGAGCACCCTTCGGTTGGCGAGGTGGGACTAAACTCTGACCGCTACAAGGACCAACCATTTAGTCCCGGTTTGTGGTATGAACCGGGACTAAAGGGTGAGCCTCTGGTCCCGGTTCAAGCCACCAACCGGGACCAATGGTGGTGGGCCAGGAGCGAGGCCCATTGGTCCCGGTTTGTCCCACCAACTGGGACCAAAGGGGCCGGACGAACCGGGACCAATGCCCCCACGAGGCCCGGCAGGCCCCTGGCCGCACGAACCGGGACCAATGCTCACATTAGTCCCGGTTCGTGACTGCACCGGGACTAATGTGAATATTGCCCTGTGACCAAAGCCCAGTTTTCTACTAGTGTAGCTCTCGTCCTCGATGGGCTCCCAGTCATCATCGGAGAGCTTGAGGAGGCGCTTTAGGACTGGCCAAACATGCTAATTGGAGAGGCCAAGAGGCTTCATTGCCACCAGCTCCTTTCTAGTAGCATTAGCATTGTTGGAAACCATGGCCTTTAACGAAATGGTTCAGGGATCACTCCCAGTCAGTCCCATTTGCTACTTGTGCCGCAGAGAACATGAATATAAAGCAGATGGTGACTCATCGATTTTTCTTTATGATATATCTAAAATTACAGAATTTTGAAACTTGCACTAACGATATTATGGTGATATATCTAAACTTTACAGAATTTTGAAGAAACTCGCTGCAAATCATTACTTATTTAGGTGATATATCTAAAGTTACAGAATTTTGAAACTTGCACTGATGATATTTCTGCACATGCACCAACTATTGTGTGATTTTTCATGGACTGAAGATAGAATACCACCGAACTAATATTAAGTCTGGTACAAAAATACTCTATTCATGAACTTACAGTATTTCTTCTATGTGGAATAGATAAGATCTCCTCAATGGGCCATGATGGAGGCATCACCGCAGGAAATACTTGGCGCACCGGAGAACCTGTACTGTCGGATTTGTCGAGAGAGGACTGAGGGAACACGCTGGCGTTGGGGTGGCGGATGCAAGTATTGGAGTTCAGCCTAAAATCACAAGAGAATGGATCAAAATGAATTTAGATTGACTTCTAATCATTTATCAAGCTATAAAAGTTAGAACTGATGTTACACAAACCGAGGCATTTTTTTATATGAATAGCTCACGTAATATGTATTGTACCACTGTTTTTTCATTCTCATGAACAAATAACCATAGACTAATGAGAGAATGTATTACTGGACAGTAGGAATTTTCTTCTCAGAACCACTTTGGTTTTCTTTTTCTTCACTTTTGCTCTCCTTTCTTATTTCTTTGCTTTATGAAGTGCCATCAGAATAGCTGAACTTTAGATTTTACCAATCTCCACATCTACCGGAACTAAGGGAGCTCCTTTTTGAAACATGTACGATGAATTGAAAAGGCATATACAACATGAACTGAAAAACCATATACAAGGTGAACCGGAAAAGCTTTTGAGAAAAAAGTGAACCAACTTTTTGTTGTTTTTCTAGTTACTAAACTACTTATTACCATAACAGCGGCTGAACCACAGTTGCATATGTATATAGGAAGTTTACTGGTACCCAAAAATTAGGACAATAAACAACATTATAAATTGAATTCTTGAATGTTCAGTCCAAGTGGTACTAGATGATGATGGCTGATGACTATGTCGATAGAACTGAAGCAAGGAATAGATGAACTAATGAACTATAATACATATGCAAAACAGTACTATCATATGTTCAGAATCCCATGATAAACTCATATTCGACAACACATGCACAATCAGATAGCAAAGTAAAATTGCCTTAATATTTCAAGCAGCATGCAAGAGAGAACACTAACCATCCAGGGCTTGGTTGAGTGAACTAAAGTCCATAAAAGTTTTGGACGTTTTGTTTGGAGATGGTTGGATGAGAACAATGGTGTGCCTTCCTGCCAGAAAACAAAACAGATTATTATGCATATAGAAAAGCAGCATTTCCTCAATGAGCTATGATGGGGGCATCGCCGCTGGCAATACTTGGCGCATAGGAGAACCTGCACTACTGGATTTGTCAAGAGAGGACTGAGGGCAGCATGTTCCCGTGGCTATTTTTTTTTGGAGTAGTCGCTCTTGGTGAGTGAAAATGCAGAGGGAGCAAGACCAAACATTATTATCATTAGTTAAGATCCTCAATCTGAATAACCTTTCCTATTCTTGGGTTAGCACCTAAAGTACAGACACAAAAAATGCTCTAAGTATTGTAAGCTATAGCAATTAGGAAGCAAGAGGCACCCACAAATGCACATGAACACAACAAAACTAGTAGTCCAGTGAACTGAGACATTTTAGCAAATACATGCCGTGCACTCAGCAGGGGCCACACATGGGAGCTGGAGGCACGGCACAGTGATGTCTACTACGCAACCTTCTTCTTGTAGACGTTGTTGGGCCTCCAAGTACAGAGGTTTGTAGGACAGTAGCAAATTCCCTCAAGTGGATGACCTAAGGTTTATCAATCTGTGGGAGGCGTAGGTTGAAGATGGTCTCTCTCAAACAACCCTGCAACCAAATAACAAAGAGTCTCTTGTGTCCCCAACACACCCAATACAATGGTAAATTGCATAGGTGCACTAGTTCGGCGAAGATATGGTGATACAAGTGCAATATGGATGGTAGATATAGGTTTTTGTAATCTAAAAATATAAAAACAGCAAGGTAACTAATGATAAAAGTGAGCGTAAACGGTATTGCAATGCTAGGAAACAAGGCCTAGGGTTCATACTTTCACTAGTGCAAGTTCTCTCAACAATAGTAGCATAATTACATCATATAACAATCCCTCAATATGCAACAAAGAGTCACTCCAAAGTCACTAATAGCGGAGAACAAACGAAGAGATTATGGTTGGGTACGAAACCACCTCAAAGTTATCCTTTCTGATCGATCTATTCAAGAGTCCGTTGTAAAATAACACGAAGCTATTCTTTCTGTTCGATCTATCATAGAGTTCGTACTAGAATAACACCTTAAGACACAAATCAACCAAAACCCTAATGCCACCTAGATACTCCAATGTCACCTCAAGTATCCGTGGGTATGATTATACGATATGCATCACACAATCTCAAATTCATCTATTCAACCAACACAAAGAACTTCAAAGAGTGCCCCAAAGTTTCTACCGGAGAGTCCAGACGAAAACGTGTGCCAACACCTATGCATAGATTCCCAAGGTCACGGAACCCGCAAGTTGATCACCAAAACATACATCAAGTAGATCACGTGAGTATCCTATTGTCACCACAGATAAGCACATGCAAGACATACATCAAGTGTTCTCAAATCCTTAAAGACTCAATCCGATAAGACAACTTCAAAGGGAAAACTCAATCCATTACAAGAGAGTAGAGGGGGAGAAACATCATAAGATCCAACTATAATAGCGAAGCTCGCGATACATCAAGATCGTGCCGAATCAAGAACACGAGAGAGAGAGAGAGATCAAACACATAGCTACTGGTACATACCCTCAGCCCCGAGGGTGAACTACTCCCTCCTCGTCATGGAGAGCACCGGGATGATGAAGATGGCCACCGGTGAGGTTTTCCCCCTCCGGCAGGGTGCCGGAATAGGGTCCCGATTGGTTTTTGGTGGCTACATAGGCTTCCGACGGCGGAACTCCCGATCTAGGTTTCTTTCTGGAAGTTTGGGTATATATGAGAGGTATTGGCGTCGGGAACAAGTCAGGGGGGTCTCCGGGCTGTCCCCGAGGCATGGGGGCGCGCCCAGGGGGGTGGGAGCGCCCCCACCCTCGTGGGCAGCCCGGGACTCTTCTGGTCCATCTCCGATGCTCCGTGGGCTTCTTCTCGTCCAAAAATAGTTTCCGTCAAGTTTCAAGTCAATTGGACTTCGTTTGGTTTTCCTTTTCTGGAATACTCAAAAACAAGTAAAAAACAGAAAGTGGCACTGGGCTCTGGGTTAATAGGTTAGTCCCAAAAATCATATAAAAGTGTATAATAAAGCCTATTAAACATCCAAAACAGTATATATAATAGCATGGAACAATCAAAAATTATATATACGTTGGAGACGTATCAAGCATTCCAAAGCTTAATTCCTGCTCGTCCTCGAGTAGGTAAATGATAAAAACAGAATTTTTGATGTAGAATGCTACCTAACATAATCATCAATATAATCTTCTTTTATTGTGGTATGAATGTTCAGATCCGAAAGAATCAAGATAAATGTTTAATGTTGACATAAAAATAATAATCCTTCAAGTATACTAACAAAGAAATTATATCTTATCAAAATAACATAGCCAAAGAAAGCTTATCCCTACAAAATCATATAGTTTGGCCATGCTTCATTTTCGTCACACAAAATGCTCTCCACATGCACAACCCCGATGACAAGCCAAGCAATTGTTTCATACTTAGCCTTTTCAAACTCTTTCAAATTTTACGCAATATATGAGCGCAAGCCATGGACATAGCACTATGGGTGGAATAGAATATGATGATTGAGGTTGTGTGAGAAGACAAAAAGGAGAAAGTCTCACATTGACGCGGCTAATCAACGGGCTATGGAGATGCCCATCAATTGATGTCAATGCAAGGAGTAGGTATTGCCATGCAACGGATGCACTAGAGCTATAAATATATGAAAGCTCAACAGAAGAAACTAAGTGGGTGTGCATCCAACTATCTTGCTCACGAAGACCTAGGGCATTTGAGGAAGCCCATCATTGGAATATACAAGACAAGATCTATAATGAAAAATTCCCACTACTATGTGAAAGTGACAAAATAAGATACTCTCTATCATGAAGATCATGGTGCTACTTTGAAGCACAAGTGTGGGAAAAGGATAGTAACATTGTCCCTTCTCTCTTTTCTCTCATCTTTTTTATCTGGGCCTTTTTTTTCTTTTGGCCTCCTTTTCTTTTCTCTTTTTTTTTCGTCCGGAGTCTCATCTCGACTTGTGGGGGAATCATAGTCTCCATCATCCTTTCCTCACATGGTGGCTTTGCCACAAATACGATGTCAACTACATGATCATGCAAGGCAATATGACAATGATGAAGCGTGTCATAATAAACGAAACGGTGGAAAGTTGCATGGCAATATATCTCGGAATGGCTATGGAAATGCCATAGTAGGTTGGTATGGTGGCTGTTTTGAGCAAGATATAAGGAGGCTTATGTGCGATAGAGCGTATCATATCACGGGGTTTGGATGCACCGGCGAAGTTTGCACCAACTCTCAAGGTGAGAAAGGGCAATGCACGGTACCCGAAGAGGCTAGCAATGATGGAAGGGTGCTAGTGCGTATAATCCATGGACTCAACATTAGTCATAAAGAACTCACATACTTATTACAAAAATCTACAAGTCATCAAAACCAAGCACTACACGCATGCTCCTAGGGGGATAGATCGGTAGGAAAAGACTGTCGCTCGTCCCCGACCGCCACTCATAAGGAAAGCAATCAAAGAACACCTCATGCATCAAATTTGTCACACAACGTTTACCATACGTGCATGCTACGGGACTTGCAAACCTCAACACAAGTATTTCTCAATTTCACAATTACTCAACTAGCATGACTCTAATATAACCTTTATATCCCAAACAACTATCAAGTATCAAACTTCTCTTAGTATTCAATGCACTTATATGATTTTTTTATTATATCCCTCTTGGATGCCTATCATATTACGACTAATTTCATAACCAAAGCAAATTACCATGCTGTTTAGGACTCTCAAAATAATATAAGCGAAGCATGAGATTTCATCTATTTCTTCAAAATAAAACCATCGTCGTGCTCTAAAAGATATAAGTGAAGCACTAGAGCAAACGACAAACTACTCCAAAAGATATAAGTGAAGATCAATGAGTAATTGAATAATTATGTAACTATGTGGAGACTCTCTAACATTTAACAATTTCAGATCTTGATATTTTATTCAAACAGCAAGTAAAACAAAATAAAAGAAAATGACGCTCCAAGCAAAACACATATCATGTGGTGAATAAAAATATAGCTCCAAGTAAAGTTACCGATGAACGAAGACGAAAGAGGGGATGCCTTCCGGGGCATCCCCAAGCTTAGGCTCTTGTTTGTCCTTTAATATTACCTTGGGTTGCCTTGGGCATCCCCAAGCTTAGGCTCTTGCCACTCCTTATTCCATAGTCCATCGAATCGTTACCCAAAACTTGAAAACTTCAGAACACAAAACTTAACAGAAAACTCGTAAGCTCCGTTAGTATAAGAAAATAAATCACCACTTAGGCACTGTTGTGAACTCATTATAAATTCATATTGGTGTAATATCTACTGTATTCCAACTTATCTATGGTTCATACCCTCCGATACTACTCATAGATTCATCAAAATAAGCAAACACCACATAGAAAACAGAATCTGTCAAAAAACAGAACAGTCTGTAGTCATCTGTATCAAACGCAAACCTCTGGAACTCAGAAAAATCTTACAAAATAGGAAGACCTGGATAATTTGATTATTGATCTACTGCAATTGGAATCAGTATTTTATCACTTTCTGGTGATTTTTAACAATTGTTTTCGTCAGCAGAAAGTTTCTGTCTTTTTCAGCAAGATCAAATAATTATCATCCAAGAAGATCCTATAGATCTTATTTGGCACAAACACTAATTAACACATAAAACCACATCTAACCAGAGGCTAGATGAATTATTTATTACTAACAGGAGCAAAAAGCAAAGAACAAAAATAAAATTGGGTTGCCTCCCAACAAGCGCTAACGTTTAACGCCCCTAGCTAGGCATGATGATTTCAATGATGCTCACATCAAAGATAAGAATTGAAACATAAAGAGAGCATCATGAAGAATATGACTAGCACATTTAAGTCTAACCCACTTCCTATGCATAGGGATTTTGTGAGCAAACAAATTATGGGAACAATAATCAACTAGCATAGGAAGGCAAAACAAGCATAACTTCAAAACTTTAAGCACATAGAGAGGAAACTTGATATTATTGCAATTCCTACAAGCATATGTTCCTCCCTCATAATAATTTTCAGTAGCATCATGAATGAATTCAACAATATAACCAGCACATAAAGCATTATTTTCATGATCTACTTGCATAGAAATTTTATTATTCTCCACATAAGCAGAATTCTTCTCTTTCGGAATAGTGGGAGTATCATAAGAGACTCGAATACTATAAATTGTTTCCACGTTAAAAGAGTAGTCATAACCATGACAAGTTTTATAAATATAATCATCACTACTCTTTATAGCATAAGTATCATCACAATAATCATCATAAGTAGGAGGCATGCTGTCATCATAATAAATTTTCTCATCAAAACTTGGGAGGTTAAAAATATCATCATCATTAAACATAGCATCCCCAAGCTTGGGACAAACATTAATTGCAGCAAAAATATTCTCAAACATGTCATTCTCATCAAACATAGCATCCCCAAGCTTGGGCCTTTTCATATCATAAGCATAATCACTCTCATCATTAATAGTATGGATAGCACCAATACTATAGCAATTATCATCATCTCAATGAGTAATATGAGCAACATCATTTGGGAGGGATCACTTTCTACCTTTGCTTCTCCGTCTTTTCTTTTTCTTCTTCACATTATGTGTGGGTTTAATCCTCTTTTTGGAGCTCCTTATTAATGAGATTGGTTGAATAGAAGGCTCCTCCTCGTTGCCTGATTCATCATAAGAAATAATAGGAAGATATTGGGAAGTCTCTTCCCTTTCATTAGTATTCTCTTCATCTTCTATTTGTTTTCTTGTCTTTATGTAATTGGCAATATAAGGATTTTCAATGCAATTCACCTCACAATACATAAAAATTTCTTCTAGATCAAAATCAAGAAATCTATCAAGATTAAATTTTGGAATACCCTCAGTTATACGTTTCATTTCTTCATACCCCAAAAGAAGACTAAGCTCTTTATGATGCTCAAGGGCAATCAAGTTATCACAATTTTTGGACACGATTTGATCATGAGACAAATAGCATTGGAGCTTTAAATGACCATGTTCATTGCAAAGTTCACAAAGATGGCGATAAATATTGAATCTTTCAGCACAATCATCTAGCCTTTCTTGCAACCATTTAGTTTTTAGATACTTATGCCTCTTGAAAAATCTATCTTCCCTATTTGGTGTGTACTTGCAAGCTCTATGTATTCCACAAAAGTTGACATGCTTATAAGAGACATTTTCATCATGACTAGTGCAATCATCATTAGTACTATGGATATTCAAAGAATTCATACTAACAACATTGCAATCATGCTCATCATTCAAATATTTAGTGCCAAACATTTTAATGCATTCTTCCTCTAGCAATTGAGCACAATTATCGGAATCCTTATTTTCACGGAAGACATTAAAAAGATGAAGCAAATGAGGCACCCTCAATTCCATGTTTTTGTAGTTTTCTTTTATAAACTGAACTAGTGATAAAACAAGAAACAAAAAGATTCGATTGCAAGATCTAAAGATATACCTTCAAGCACTCACCTCCCCGGCAACGGCGCCAGAAATTGCTTGATGTCTACTACGCAACCTTCTTCTTGTAGACGTTGTTGGGCCTCCAAGTGCAGAGGTTTGTAGGACAGTAGCAAATTTCCCTCAAGTGGATGACCTAAGGTTTATCAATCCGCTTCGGCGAAGAGATGGTGATACAAGTGCAATATGGATGGTAGATATAGGTTTTTGTAATCTGAAAATATAAAAACTGCAAGGTAACTAATGATAAAAGTGATTGTAAACGGTATTGCAATGCTAGGAAGGCCTAGGGTTCATACTTTTACTAGTGCAAGTTCTCTCAACAATAATAGCATAATTAGATCATATAACAATCCCTCAACATGCAACAAAGAAATTATATCTTATCAAAATAACATAGCCAAAGAAAGCTTATCCCTACAAAATCATATAGTTTGGCCATGCTTCATTTTCGTCACACAGAATGCTCTCATCATGCACAACCCCGATGACAAGCCAAGCAATTGTTTCATACTTAGCCTTTTCAAACTCTTTCAAATTTTACGCAATATATGAGCGCAAGCCATGGACATAGCACTATGGGTGGAATAGAATATGATGATTGAGGTTGTGTGAGAAGACAAAAAGGAGAAAGTCTCACATTGACGCGGCTAATCAACGGGCTATGGAGATGCCCATCAATTGATGTCAATGCAAGGAGTAGGGATTGCCATGCAACGGATGCACTAGAGCTATAAATATATGAAAGCTCAACAGAAGAAACTAAGTGGGTGTGCATCCAACTATCTTGCTCACGAAGACCTAGGGCATTTGAGGAAGCCCATCATTGGAATATACAAGACAAGATCTATAATGAAAAATTCCCACTACTATGTGAAAGTGACAAAATAAGATACTCTCTATCATGAAGATCATGGTGCTACTTTGAAGCACAAGTGTGGAAAAAGGATAGTAACATTGTCCCTTCTCTCTTTTCTCTCATCTTTTTTATCTGGGCCTTCTTTTTTTTCTTTTGGCCTCTTTTTCTTTTCTCTTTTTTTTCGTCCGGAGTCTCATCTCGACTTGTGGGGGAATCATAGTCTCCATCATCCTTTCCTCACATGGTGGCTTTGCCACAAATACGATGTCAACTACATGATCATGCAAGGCAATATGACAATGATGAAGCGTGTCATAATAAACGAAACGGTGGAAAGTTGCATGGCAATATATCTCGGAATGGCTATGGAAATGCCATAGTAGGTTGGTATGGTGGCTGTTTTGAGCAAGATATAAGGAGGCTTATGTGCGATAGAGCGTATCATATCACGGGGTTTGGATGCACCGGCGAAGTTTGCACCAACTCTCAAGGTGAGAAAGGGCAATGCACGGTACCCGAAGAGGCTAGCAATGATGGAAGGGTGCTCGTGCGTATAATCCATGGACTCAACATTAGTCATAAAGAACTCACATCCTTATTACAAAATCTACAAGTCATCAAAACCAAGCACTACACGCATGCTCCTAGGGGGATAGATCGGTAGGAAAAGACTGTCGCTCGTCCCCGACCGCCACTCATAAGGAAAGCAATCAAAGAACACCTCATGCATCAAATTTGTCACACAACGTTTACCATACGTGCATGCTACGGGACTTGCAAACCTCAACACAAGTATTTCTCAATTTCACAATTACTCAACTAGCATGACTCTAATATAACCTTTATATCCCAAAACAACTATCAAGTATCAAACTTCTCTTAGTATTCAATGCACTTATATGATTTTTTTATTATATCCCTCTTGGATGCCTATCATATTACGACTAATTTCATAACCAAAGCAAATTACCATGCTGTTTAGGACTCTCAAAATAATATAAGCGAAGCATGAGATTTCATCTATTTCTTCAAAATAAAACCATCGTCGTGCTCTAAAAGATATAAGTGAAGCACTAGAGCAAACGACAAACTACTCCAAAAGATATAAGTGAAGATCAATGAGTAATTGAATAATTATGTAACTATGTGGAGACTCTCTAACATTTAACAATTTCAGATCTTGATATTTTATTCAAACAGCAAGTAAAACAAAATAAAAGAAAATGACGCTCCAAGCAAAACACATATCATGTGGTGAATAAAAATATAGCTCCAAGTAAAGTTACCGATGAACGAAGACGAAAGAGGGGATGCCTTCCGGGGAATCCCCAAGCTTAGGCTCTTGTTTGTCCTTTAATATTACCTTGGGTTGCCTTGGGCATCCCCAAGCTTAGGCTCTTGCCACTCCTTATTCCATAGTCCATCGAATCGTTACCCAAAACTTGAAAACTTCAGAACACAAAACTTAACAGAAAACTCGTAAGCTCCGTTAGTATAAGAAAATAAATCACCACTTAGGCACTGTTGTGAACTCATTATAAATTCATATTGGTGTAATATCTACTGTATTCCAACTTATCTATGGTTCATACCCTCCGATACTACTCATAGATTCATCAAAATAAGCAAACACCACATAGAAAACAGAATCTGTCAAAAAACAGAACAGTCTGTAGTCATCTGTATCAAACGCAAACCTCTGGAACTCAGAAAAATCTTACAAAATAGGAAGACCTGGATAATTTGATTATTGATCTACTGCAATTGGAATCAGTATTTTATCACTTTCTGGTGATTTTTAACAATTGTTTTCGTCAGCAGAAAGTTTCTGTCTTTTTCAGCAAGATCAAATAATTATCATCCAAGAAGATCCTATAGATCTTATTTGGCACAAACACTAATTAACACATAAAACCACATCTAACCAGAGGCTAGATGAATTATTTGTTACTAACAGGAGCAAAAAGCAAAGAACAAAAATAAAATTGGGTTGCCTCCCAACAAACGCTAACGTTTAACGCCCCTAGCTAGGCATGATGATTTCAATGATGCTCACATCAAAGATAAGAATTGAAACATAAAGAGAGCATCATGAAGAATATGACTAGCACATTTAAGTCTAACCCACTTCCTATGCATAGGGATTTTGTGAGCAAACAAATTATGGGAACAATAATCAACTAGCATAGGAAGGCAAAACAAGCATAACTTCAAAACTTTAAGCACATAGAGAGGAAACTTGATATTATTGCAATTCCTACAAGCATATGTTCCTCCCTCATAATAATTTTCAGTAGCATCATGAATGAATTCAACAATATAACCAGCACATAAAGCATTATTTTCATGATCTACTTGCATAGAAATTTTATTACTCTCCACATAAGCAGAATTCTTCTCTTTCGGAATAGTGGGAGTATCATAAGAGACTCGAATACTATAAATTGTTTCCACGTTAAAAGAGTAGTCATAACCATGACAAGTTTTATAAATATAATCATCACTACTCTTTATAGCATAAGTATCATCACAATAATCATCATAAGTAGGAGGCATGCTGTCATCATAATAAATTTTCTCATCAAAACTTGGGAGGTTAAAAATATCATCATCATTAAACATAGCATCCCCAAGCTTGGGACAAACATTAATTGCAGCAAAAATATTCTCAAACATGTCATTCTCATCAAACATAGCATCCCCAAGCTTGGGCCTTTTCATATCATAAGCATAATCACTCTCATCATTAATAGTATGGATAGCACCAATACTATAGCAATTATCATCATCTCAATGAGTAATATGAGCAACATCATTTGGGAGGGATCACTTTCTACCTTTGCTTCTCCGTCTTTTCTTTTTCTTCTTCACATTATGTGTGGGTTTAATCCTCTTTTTGGAGCTCCTTATTAATGAGATTGGTTGAATAGAAGGCTCCTCCTCGTTGCCTGATTCATCATAAGAAATAATAGGAAGATATTGGGAAGTCTCTTCCCTTTCATTAGTATTCTCTTCATCTTCTATTTGTTTTCTTGTCTTTATGTAATTGGCAATATAAGGATTTTCAATGCAATTCACCTCACAATACATAAAAATTTCTTCTAGATCAAAATCAAGAAATCTATCAAGATTAAATTTTGGAATACCCTCAGTTATACGTTTCATTTCTTCATACCCCAAAAGAAGACTAAGCTCTTTATGATGCTCAAGGGCAATCAAGTTATCACAATTTTTGGACACGATTTGATCATGAGACAAATAGCATTGGAGCTTTAAATGACCATGTTCATTGCAAAGTTCACAAAGATGGCGATAAATATTGAATCTTTCAGCACAATCATCTAGCCTTTCTTGCAACCATTTAGTTTTTAGATACTTATGCCTCTTGAAAAATCTATCTTCCCTATTTGGTGTGTACTTGCAAGCTCTATGTATTCCACAAAAGTTGACATGCTTATAAGAGACATTTTCATCATGACTAGTGCAATCATCATTAGTACTATGGATATTCAAAGAATTCATACTAACAACATTGCAATCATGCTCATCATTCAAATATTTAGTGCCAAACATTTTAATGCATTCTTCCTCTAGCAATTGAGCACAATTATCGGAATCCTTATTTTCACGGAAGACATTAAAAAGATGAAGCAAATGAGGCACCCTCAATTCCATGTTTTTGTAGTTTTCTTTTATAAACTGAACTAGTGATAAAATAAGAAACAAAAAGATTCGATTGCAAGATCTAAAGATATACCTTCAAGCACTCACCTCCCCGGCAACGGCGCCAGAAATTGCTTGATGTCTACTACGCAACCTTCTTCTTGTAGACGTTGTTGGGCCTCCAAGTGCAGAGGTTTGTAGGACAGTAGCAAATTTCCCTCAAGTGGATGACCTAAGGTTTATTAATCCGCTTCGGTGAAGAGATGGTGATACAAGTGCAATATGGATGGTAGATATAGGTTTTTGTAATCTGAAAATATAAAAACTGCAAGGTAACTAATGATAAAAGTGATTGTAAACGGTATTGCAATGCTAGGAAGGCCTAGGGTTAATACTTTTACTAGTGCAAGTTCTCTCAACAATAATAGCATAATTAGATCATATAACAATCCCTCAACATGCAACAAAGAGTCACTCCAAAGTCACTAATAGCGGAGAACAAACGAAGAGATTATGGTAGGGTACGAGACCACCTCAAAGTTATCCTTTCTGATCGATCTATTCAAGAGTCCGTAGTAAAATAACACGAAGCTATTCTTTCCGTTCGATCTATCATAGAGTTCGTACTAGAATAACACCTTAAGACACAAATCAACCAAAACCCTAATGTCACCTAGATACTCCAATGTCACCTCAAGTATCCGTGGGTATGATAATACGATATGCATCACACAATCTCAGATTCATCTATTCAACCAACAAAAAGAACTTCAAAGAGTGCCCCAAAGTTTCTACCGGAGAGTCAAGACAAAAACGTGTGCCAACACCTATCCATAGATTCCCAAGGTCACGGAACCCGCAAGTTGATCACCAAAACATACATCAAGTAGATCACGTGAATATCCTATTGTCACCACAGATAAGCACATGCAAGACATACATCAAGTGTTCTCAAATCCTTAAAGACTCAATCCGATAAGACAACTTCAAAGGGAAAACTCAATCCTTTACAAGAGAGCAGAAGGGGAGAAACATCATAAGATCCAACTATAATAGTGAAGCTCGCGATACATCAAGATCGTGCCGAATCAAGAACACGAGAGAGAGAGAGAGAGAGAGAGAGATCAAACACATAGCTACTGGTACATACCCTCAGCCCCGAGAGTGAACTACTCCCTCCTCGTCATGGAGAGCACCGGGATGATGAAGATGGCCACCGATGAGGTTTCCCCCCTCCGGCAGGGTGCCGGAACAGGGCCCCGATTGGTTTTTGGTGGCTACAGAGGCTTGCGGCGGCGGAAGTCCTGATCTAGGTTTGTTTCTGGAAGTTTGGGTATATATGAGAGGTTTTGGCGTCGGAAACAAGTCAGGGGGTCTCCGGGCTGTCCACGAGGTAGGGGGCGCGCCCAGGGGGCTGGGCACGCCCCCACCCTCGTGGGCAACTCGGGACTCTTCTGGTCCATCTCCGATGCTTCGTGGGCTTCTTCTGGTCCAAAAATAGTCTCCGTCAAGTTTCAAGTTAATTTGACTTCGTTTGTTTTTTCCTTTTCTGCAATACTCAAAAACAAGTAAAAACAGAAACTGCCACTGGGCTCTGGTTAATAGGTTAGTCCCAAAAATCATATAAAAGTGTATAGTAAAGCCCATTAAACATCCAAAACAGAATATATAATAGCATGGAACAATCACAAATTATAGATACATTGGAGACATATCACACAGCGAGCGTGAGCACTGCAGCGGCGAACGGCCTAGGGCGGCAAGGTTGGACTGCATGGATGCAGCGCGGCGGAACCAGCCACCGGGACCTGCAGCTGGTGGAGGAGCGAGATGCAGCGGGAGAAGCCGGCATTTCCCAGGGGTAGGGGATCGAAGGGCTGGGCCCTAGGCGGCGCGCGGGGCCGGCGGCGTGGGCCGGCGCCCGTGGCCGGCGCGGC
>NC_057808.1:539537922-539568140 GCF_018294505.1 Triticum aestivum | reverse complement strand
GGGGTGTGGCGGCGCCCGTGGCCGGCGAGGTGGGGCGGCGCGATGGGCCGGCAGGGTGGGGCGATGCGCGGGGCCGGCGAGGTGGGGCAGCGCCCAGGGCCGGTGGGGTGTGGTGGCCCCCATAGCCAGTGGGATGGGGCGGTGGCGCAGTGAGGGGTCGGGGGCAGGGCAGCAGCGTCAGGGGCCGCCTGGGTGAAGAAGGCTGTCGGGAGGGAGTGGATGGGCTTTTTCAAAAAAATTGCGGCACGCTTTTTCCAATGAGTTTCTTCTCGATCGGTACCTATAGGGGCAAGGGGTAACAGAATATTATTCTGTTACTAGTAACGGAATAGTCTAGTACTACATATATATATATATATATATATATATATATAATATCATCACATATACGTGATGATATGATACTTCTCCAACGTATCTATAATTTTTGATTGCTCCATGCTATATTATCTTCTGTTTTGGACATTATTGGGCTTTATTATACACTTTTATATTATTTTTGGGACTAACCTATTAACCGGAGGCCCAGCCCAGAATTGCTGTTTTTTTGCCTATTTCAGAGTTTCGCAGAAAAAGAATATCAAACGGAGTCCAAACGGAATGAAACCTTCGGGAACGTGATTTTCGGAACGAACGTGATCCAGAGGACTTGGACCCTACGTCAAGAAAGCTACCAGGAAGCCACGAGGTAGGGGGGCGCGCCTACCCCCTGGGCGCGCCCTCCACCCTCATGGGCCCCACGTTGCTCCACCGACGTACTCCTTCCTCCTATATATACCTACGTACCCCCAAACTACCAGATACGGAGCCAAAACCCTAATTCCACCGCCGCAACCTTCTGTACCTGTGAGATCCCATCTTGGGGCCTGTTCCGGAGCTCCGCTGGAGGGGGCATCGATCACGGAGGGCTTCTACATCAACACCATAGCTTCTCCGATGATGTGTGAGTAGTTTACCTCAGACCTTTGGGTCCATAGTTATTAGCTAGATGGCTTCCTCTCTCTTTTTGGATCTCAATACAATGTTCTCCCCCTCTCTCGTGGAGATCTATTCGATGTAATCTTCTTTTGCGGTGTGTTTGTTGAGACCGATGAATTGTAGGTTTATGATCAAGTTTATCTATGAATAATATTTGAATCTTCTGAATTCTTTTATGTATGATTGGTTATCTTTGCAAGTCTCTTCGAATTATCAGTTTGGTTTGGCCTACTAGATTGATCTTCCTTGCAATGGGAGAAGTGCTTAGCTTTGGGTTCAATCTTGCGGTGTCCTTTCCCAGTGACAGTAGGGGCAGCAAAGGCACGTATTGTATTGTTGCCATCGAGGATAACAAGATGGTGTTTATATCATATTGCATGAATTTATCCCTCTACATCATGTCATCTTGCTTAAAGCATTACTCTGTTCTTATGAACTTAATACTCTAGATGCATGCTGGATAGCGGTCGATGTGTGGAGTAATAGTAGTAGATGCAGGCAGGAGTCGGTCTACTTGTCTCAGACGTGATGCCTATATACATGATCATACCTAGATATTCTCATAACTATGCTCAATTCTGTCAATTGCTCTACAATAATTTGTTCACCCACCGTAAATACTTATGCTCTTGAGAGAAGCCACTAGTGAAACCTATGGCCCCCGGGTCTATTTTCCATCATATTAATCTCCCAACCACAAGCTATTTCTGGTGCCGTTTTTGTTTTACTTTCTTCACTTTGCATCTTTATCATAAAAATACCAAAAATATTATCTTATCATATCTATCAGATCTCACTCTCGTAAGTGACCGTGTAGGGATTGACAACCCCTTATTGCGTTGGTTGCGAGGATTTATTTGTTTGTGTAGGTGCGAGGGACTCGTGCGTGGCCTCCTACTGGATTGATACCTTGGTTCTCAAAAACTGAGGGAAATACTTACGCTACTTTGCTGCATCACCCTTTCCTCTTCAAGGGAAAACCAACGCAGTGCTCAAGAGGTAGCAAGAAGGATTTCTGGCACCGTTGCCGGGGAGGTCTACGCAAAAGTCAACATACCAAGTACCCATCATAAACCCATATCTCTCGCATTACATTATTTGCCATTTGCCTCTAGTTTTCCTCTCCCCCACTTCACCCTTGCCATTTTATTTGCCCTCTCTTTCCGTTCGTCGATATCTTGCTTGCCTTGCCGTCATGGCCAGTCCTTTATCTTCTCCATTGTCTCCCGAAAATGAAGTTCTCAATTTTAAACAAAGGGAGGGAGAAAATCTAAAAGACGCTTGGTATAGACTTTGCAATGCTCAAAATAGATCTACAAGGAAGCAATCTACTTCCCTTCTTCTCCGCAATTTTTATGTAGGTGCTAATCCTTGGTATAGACATATTCTTGACACCATTACCGGAGGGAATTTCTTGGGTAGCCATACTTTTGACTCTTATAATGCTATGATAGATTTTTTTGGCTCACCACCTCTTTTGGTTAATGGAACTATTTTAACTTTGGAGCATGTAATGCAAATACTTGAAATTATTGAAAATAAAGTTGCTACCGTAGAGCTAATTTAAAATTTGGATAAAAAGATCCACAACCAAATTACCCAATACGGATCTAAAGTAGGAGTCACTTTGGAAAATATTAAGGAGAAGGAACCCATAGTTAATGAAAGAATAAATCAGGATTCTACTAGAATCAATAAACTTGAGGGTATCATTACCAACTTGGGAACCGCTTTTTCTTCCGTAAAAAATACTCCTTGTCCTCCAATGAAAATTGCCAAGCTTATGTATGTTCCTAAAAATAAGGGTGAACCCTCTAGTAAGGAAATTGCGGGTCTCAAATCTATAAGTATTCATCCCGATCTTTTTGCTATCATTAAGGAACCATTTGCTACAAATGAATTTTTCGATCTTGTGCCTAAAAGTTTGATAATTAATAAAAAGAAAGAAACTCCCAAGGATGATAGATGCCTCATTGAAGAATTGCCTACCAAAGATGGCAATACCTAGATCTATCCTTGCTTTTATGCCTAGCTAGGGGCGTGAAACGATAGCACTTGTTGGGAGGCAACCCAATTTTATTTTTAGTTTTTTTGCTTTTTGCTTCTGTTTAGGAATAAATATTTGTTCTAGCCTCTGGTTATATGTTTTTTATGTTTTAATTAGTGTTTGTGCCAAGTTAAACCTATAGGATCTTCTTGGATGATAGTTATTTGATCTTGCAGAAAATTCTAGAAACTTTCTATTCACGAAAATAATAATTGTTAAAAATCACCAGAACGTGATAAAATATTGATTCCAATTGCTGCTGATCAATAAACAAATTGTCTAGGTAGTCCTATTTTGGCTGATTTTTTGGAGTTCCAGAAGTTTCGTTACTTACAGATTACGACAGACTGTTCCGTTTTTGACAGATTCTGTTTTTGTGTGTTGTTTGCTTATTTTGATGAATATATGGCTAGTAAAATAGTTTATAAACCATAGAGAAGTTGGAATACAGTAGGTTTAACACCAATATAAATAAATAATGAGTTCATTACAGTACCTTGAAGTGGTCTTTTGTTTTCTTTCGCTAACGGAGCTCACGAGATTTTCTGCTGAGTTTTGTGTTGTGAAGTTTTCAAGTTTTGGGTGAAAGATTTGATGGATTATGGAACAAGGAGTGGCAAGAGCCTAAGCTTGGGGATGCCCATGACACCCCCAAGATAATCTAAGGACACCTAAAAGCCAAAGCTTGGGGATGCCCCGGAAGGCATCCCCTCTTTCGTCTACTTCCATCGGTAACTTCACTTGGAGCTATATTTTTATTCACCACATGATATGTGTTTTACTTGGAGCGTCTTGTATGATTTGAGTCTTTGCTTTTTAGTTTACCACAATCATGTTTGCTGTACACCTCTTTTGAGAGAGACACACATGATTCGGAAATTATAAGAATACTCTATGTGCTTCACTTATATCTTTTGAGTTATATAGTTTTTGCTCTAGTACTTCACTTATATCTTTTAGAGCACGGTGGTGGATTTGTTTTATAGAAACTATTGATATCTCATGCTTCACTTAGATTATTTTGAGAGTCTTAAATAGCATGGTAATTTGCTTAAATAATCCTAATATGCTAGGTATTCAAGATTAGTAAAAAATTTCTTATGAGTGTGTTGAATACTAAGAGAAGTTTGATGCTTGATGATTGTTTTGAGACATGGAGGTAGTGATATTAAAGTTGTGCTAGTTGAGTAGTTGTGAATTTGAGAAATGCTTGTGTTGAAGTTTGCAAGTCCCGTAGCATGCACGTATGGTAAACGTTATGTAACAAATTTGAAACATGAGGTGTTCTTTGATTGTCCTCCTTATGAGTGGCGGTCGGGGATGAGCGATGGTCTTTTCCTACCAATCTATCCCCCTAGGAGCATGCACGTAGTGCATGGTTTTTGATGACTTGTAGATTTTTGCAATAAGTATGTGAGTTCTTCATGACTAATGTTGAGTCCATGTATTATACACACTCTCACCTTTCCATCATTGCTAGCCTCTTCGGTACCGTGCATTGCCCTTTCTCACTTTGAGAGTTGGTGCAAACTTCGCCGGTTCATCCAAACCCCGTGATATGATACGCACTTTCACACATAAACCTCCTTATATCTTCCTCAAAACAGCCACCATACCTACCTATTATGGCATTTCCATAGGCATTCCGAGATATATTGCCATGCAACTTTCCACCGTTCCGTTTATCATGACACGTTCATCATTGTCATATTGCTTTGCATGATCATGTAGTTGACATAGTATTTGTGGCAAAGCCACCGTTCATAATTCTTTCATACATGTCACTCTTGGTTGATTGCATATCCCGGTACACCGCCGGAGGCATTCATATAGAGTCATACTCTGTTCTAGTATCAAGTTGTAATCATTGTGTTGTAAATAAATAGAAGTGTGATGATCATCATTTTCTAGAGCATTGTCCCAAGTGAGGAATAAAAAATAGAGAGAAAGGCCATAAAAAAAAGAGAAGGCCCAAAAAAATGAGAGAAAAAGAGAGAAGGGACAATGTTACTATCCTTTTACCACACTTGTGCTTCAAAGTAGCACCATAATCTTCATGATAGAGAGTCTCTTGTTTTGTCAATTTCATATACTAGTGGGAATTTTTCATTATAGAACTTGGCTTGTATATTCCAACAATGGGCCTCCTCAAGTGCCCTAGGTCTTCATGAGCAAGCAAGTTGGATGCACACCCACTTAGTTTCTTTTGTTGAGCTTTCATATATTTATAGCTCTAGTGCATCCGTTGCATGGCAATCCCTACTCCTTGCATTAAAATCAATCGATGGGCATCTCCATAGCTCATTGATTAGCCTCGTTGATGTGAGACTTTCTCCTTTTTTGTCTTCTCCACATAACCCCCATCATCATATTCTATTCCACCCATAGTGCTATATCCATGGCTCACGCTCATGTATTGCGTGAAGGCTGAAAAAGTTTGAGATTACTAAAGTATGAAACAATTGCTTGGCTTGTCATCGGGGTTGTGCATGATGAGAGCATTCTTGTGTGACGAAAATGGAGCATGACTAAACTATATGATTTTGTAGGGATGAACTTTCTTTGGCCATGTTATTTTGAGAGGACATAATTGTTTAGTCAGTATGCTTGAAGTATTATTATTTTTATGTCAATATTGAACTTTTATCTTGAATCTTTCGGATCTGAATATTCATACCACAATTAAGAAGAATTACATTGAAATTATGCCAAGTAGCATTCCACATCAAAAATTCTGTTTTTATCATTTACCTACTCGAGGACGAGCAGGAATTAAGCTTGGGGATGCTTGATACGTCTCCAACGTATCTATAATTTTTGATTGCTCCATGCTATATTATCTTTTGTTTTGGACATTATTGGGCTTTATTATACACTTTTATATTATTTTTGGGACTAACCTATTAACCGGAGGCCCAGCCCAGAATTGATGTTTTTTGCCTATTTCAGAGTTTCGCAGAAAAGAAATATCAAATGGAGTCCAAACGGAATGAAACCTTTGGGAACGTGATTTTCGGAATGAACGTGATCCAGAGGACTTGGACCCTACGTCAAGAAAGCTACCAGGAAGCCACGAGGTACGGGGGCGCGCCTACCCCCTGGGCGCGCCCTCCACCCTCGTGGGCCCCATGTTGCTCTACCGACGTACTCCTTCCTCCTATATATATACCTACGTACCCCCAAACTACCAGATATGGAGCCAAAAACCTAATTCCACCGCCGCAACCTTATGTACCCATGAGATCCCATCTTGGGGCCTGTTCCGGAGCTCCGCTGGAGGGGGCATCGATCATGGAGGGCTTCTACATCAACACCATAGCCTCTCCGATGATGTGTGAGTAGTTTACCTTAGACCTTCGGGTCCATAGTTATTAGCTAGATGGCTTCCTCTCTCTTTTTGGATCTCAATACAATGTTCTCCCCCTCTGTCGTGGAGATCTATTCAATGTAATCTTCTTTTGCGGTGTGTTTGCTGAGATCGATGAATTGTGGGTTTATGATCAAGTTTATCTATGAACAATATTTTAATCTTCTCTGAATTCTTTTATGTATGATTGGTTATCTTTGCAAGTCTCTTCGAATTATCAGTTTGGTTTGGCCTACTAGATTGATCTATTTTGCAATGGGAGAAGTGCTTAGCTTTGGGTTGAATCTTGCGGTGTCCTTTCCCAGTGACAGTAGGGGAAGCAAGGCACGTATTGTATTGTTGCCATCGAGGATAACAAGATGGGGTTTATATCGTATTGCATGAATTTATCCCTCTACATCATGTCATCTTGCTTAAAGCATTACTCTGTTCTTATGAACTTAATACTCTAGATGCATGCTGGATAGCAGTCGACGTGTGGAGTAATAGTAGTAGATGCAGGCAGGAGTCGGTCTACTTTTCTCGGACATGATGGCTATATACATGATCATACCTAGATATTCTCATAACTATGCTCAATTCTGTCAATTGCTCAACAGTAATTTGTTCACCCACCGTAAATACTTATGCTCTTGAGAGAAGCCACTAGTGAAACCTATGGCCCCCGGGTCTATTTTCCATCATATTAATCTCCCGACAACAAGCTATTTCTGGCGCCGTTTTTGTTTTACTTTCTTTACTTTGCATCTTTATCATAAAAATACCAAAAATATTATCTTATTATATCTATCAGATCTCACTCTCGTAAGTGACCGTGTAGGGATTGACAACCCCTTATCGCGTTCGTTGCGAGGATTTATTTGTTTGTGTAGGTGCGAGGGATTCGTGCGTGGCCTCCTACTAGATTGATACCTTGGTTCTCAAAAACTGAGGGAAATACTTACGCTACTTTGCTGCACCACCCTTTACTCTTCAAAGGAAAACCAACGCAGTGCTCAAGAGGTAGCATGATACTTAACTACTAGGTACAATGCATAAAATTGAAAACGAACAATACTAAAACTAATAATCCCTCCTGGGGCCAGTATTCCGGCAGCCCCTCCCCAGCAGCTCCCTGGTGCGTGGCGTCTTCCAAGTGCGGAGGCAGTACTCCGCCTCCTCCGCCTCGCAACGCTTGACGTGCCGATCTGCCTCTTGCTGGCGGACGCGCGCGAATGATCTTGCCATTTCATTGGGCGCCCACCGGAGCTCCTCGTCGGTGGCACCCTGGAGCTTATCGGCCCACCTCCACGCAACGATGAGGCGCCCAACGCCTATGACCTTCCTCGCAAAGTACCCGTCTTCGTACACCTCCTTGGCACGACGACACGCCCGCCCCCAAAGCTCTGCCACCTACTTTTTCTAGGCGGCATCACGGGCTTCACAGGCCGCCTGGTACCTGGCTCCTCCGCCATCTCCTTATTGAACGCCACTTGTCTGGCTTTCTCAGCCGGCGTCAGCGACTTCCACAGACAAAGATTGTACTGGCCCCAAAACCAATCCAAAGTTGGGGGTTCCGGCGCAACCTCGTCAGGCGGCGCGTAGGGGTTCTCGTCGCTGCTATTCGAGTGAGCGTCCTCGGGGGGCGGCGACTCCTCGTCGATGCGTACGCAGACCGGCAGCACCATGGCAGAGGTTTGTGAGAGAGAGAGTGAGAGAGAGGGTGAGCGAGGGGAGGATGTAGATGAGAATGCAGGCGGGACGACCTGAGCAAGGGAGTATTTATTGGTGGCCGGAATCTAGATCGACGGGGACAGTACACACGCCGGTCGCCGGAATTTACGAGTACTGTAGTTTGAATTACACACGATTCCCGCAGCAAAATCCCTGTGTGAACATAATAGCTGACGGTTTCGAATACAGAACCATGTCTGATTATTAATCCCCGCCGCTCACCTACCAAACCTCGAGCCGCGAGATAGAGTGCCAATCGTGTGGGGGCCGGTTGTCTTCCCAGATCTTTACATCTTATTTTTTGAACACCAGATATTTACATCGTCTGATGATTTTTTAACTCGCTCACAAGTATACAAAAATATGATTTTTCAAACCGTTATGGTTAGGCGTTGCATGTAGATGTAGTTCAAATTTGAATTACGGTCATTAAAGGGTTAGAAAATCACTTAAATGTCTTTAAAAGGTCAAATGACCCCTGAAATTTTCTAAATTTTCACATGACAGTTGTATTAGTGCACGTTAAAAGTAGAAAAAAAATTTGAAGGCCGTAAGAGGAAGCTATCTCCTGTTCGTCATCAAACATGCATTGTTCCCTCTCGGAACCACGAGCCATCTAGTGAGTTGTTTCGGTTTGTGAGGGGTGTTTGTCCAAACTTTCGTCAAACAGGTCAATTTTTTTACCACATCATCTTGGTGCATTGACATTAAATCAAGCAAGGTTTCATGTTTTTCTGATCACTTTTGATTTTTTTGGAATTAAAATGCCATGGCACTCCATGCATGTGCCCATGCCTTGAGACCAATATGTTTGAAAATTCCTTCTAATTTATTGCACATGGAATTAACTCGCACACAAGTACACAAAAATATGATTTTTCAAACCGTTTTGGTTAGGCGTTGCATGTAGATGTAGTTCAAATTTGAATTACGGTCATTAAATGGTTAGAAAATCACTTAAATGTCGTTAAAAGGTCAAATGACCCCTGAAATTTTCCAATTTTTCACATGACAGTTGTATTAGTGCACGTTAAACGTAGAAAAAATTTGAAGGCCGTAAGAGCAAGCTATCTCCCGTTCGTCATCAAACATGCATTGTTCCCTCTCGGAACCACGAACCTTCTAGTGAGTTGCTCCGGTTTCTGAGGGGTGTGCGTCCAAACTTTCGTCAAACATGCCAATTTCTTTACCACATAATCTTAGTGGCATGACATTACATCAACCAAGGTTTCATGTTTTTCTGATCATTTCTTAATTTTTTGGAATTAAAATGCCATCGCACTCCATGGATACGTATGGATGTGTCCATGCCTTGAGACCAATATGTTTGAAAATACCTTCTAATTTACTGCACATGGAATTAACACGCACACAAGTACACAGATATGATTTTTCAAACCGTTTTGGTTATGCGTTGCTGGTAGATGTAGTTCAAATTTGAATTACGGTCATTAAATGGCTAGAAAATCACTTAAATGTCTATAAAACGTCAAATGACCCCTAGAATTTTCCAAATTTTCACATTACAGTTGTAGTAGTGCACGTTAGACGTAGAAAAAAATTGAAGGCCGTAAGAGGAAGCTATCTCCCGTTCGTCATCAAACATGCATTGTTCCCTCTCGGAACCACGAGCCTTCTAGTGAGTTGCTCCGGTTTGTGAGGGGTGTGTGTCCAAACTTTATTCAAACGTGCCAAATTTTTTAGCATATCATCTTGGTGGCATGACATTACATCAACCAAGGTTTCATGTGTTTCTGAATTTTTTTAATTTTTGGATTAAAATGCCATGTCACTCCATGCTTAATTGTGTTATAGCCATTAGACCAATATGTTTGAAAATTCCTTCCAATTTACTGCACATGGAATTAAATCGCACACAAGTACACAAAATATGAGTTTTCAAACCGTTATGGTTAGCTGTTGCATGTACATGTAGTTCAAATTTCAATTACGGTCATTAAATGGCTAGAAAATCACTTAAATGTCTTAAAAGGTCAAATGGCCCCTGAAAATTTCCAAAATTTGACATGACTGTTGTATTAGTACTACAAAATTTCACGTTCATTTAAAACACCATCCGTTGCCACTTTACTCCAAATTCGTCTTTCACAGCTAATAAAAAATATCTACAACATCACACACAGTTGTTTTCTAGGAACCGCTTGCGATGAAAATATCTGGGTCTATTTAAGTCTCCCCCCTTAAGCTTCGTCGGCTCGTCTGCTCCAGTGCCGGCAACCCCCGAATCCACGAATCCCAATCCTCACCCCCTTCTTGCAACGATGACACTGTGGAAACACTTCGTGAAGGCCCATACAATGGTCGTGTCCCCCGCGAGCACCGCTGCCTGCGCCGAGAGTGCCGCCGCATCCGCATTGAGCGTGGCCACTTCCACCAAGAGGGCGTCTGCGGAAGCCGACAGGGCAGCTACAGCAGCCGAGATGCCTGCAACTGCTACTGCGACCGGAAACGCCGAGAGCACTCAAGCTGCCGTTCGTGCCGCCGATGTCGGCCTGGCCCAGGTCGAGGCCATCCCCGCCAAGATCAAGGATGCACACGCCAAGATATTCCAGGCCACCTCGAACTCCAGCATGCAACCCATGTCTGAAAAGGCGGCGGCGGCCATGGAGCACCTGCTTCCTCATGAGGTCGCCGAGCAGGAGCTGGAGATGCAGGAGGCGGCGGAGATCGAGGAGTGCCGGGAGGAGGAGTTGCGCGTGGCCGAGGTCGAGGTAGAGAAGAGTCTGTTTGTCGAGGAACCGGCGGTGGAGTACGTACCAACGCGAGCTCTGGCGCAGCCACTACTACAAGTACTACAACCTTTAGGGCGGCGCCGAGGACGAGGACGAGGACATGGTCGCCTTCAGCAGGGGGGACGCGGAGTCCACCAACGGTGGCATGTCACCATGACAAGTCATCGACGTCTCATCTCACACCGGCGATGCATAGGCCGGCGCGGCAGCGGATTTGTTAAAATTATGCGTACTTAGGCTTTGTTTTTAATGCTGGTCTTTTGTTAGAGCAATGTTTAGGTCAACTGGCTCTGTGTAATTACTAAAATTGCTCGATTCAGTAAGTGTGGTCTGTCTGTTGTACGCTCTTTTGTGTGCCCAAATTAGCAAGCGATGTTAAATTATGCAATGACGTACACGGGGAAATTTCCACAAAATTTTGAATTGACAAACTCATCCCATGCGCGTAAAGCAGAAGAATCGTTTGCATGCAGACAATCGTTCCAAGTGAATGGTCCGGCGGCACCACGCACAAACTTTCCCTCCACATTTCCAAAATTTTATCCTACCGCCAAAATATGTACCCCGCCCCCCTTCACCCTTCCCCACCCCCTTTTCTCCCCGACCACAAGTCACATTTCCCATGTTTCCTCCTTCCTTCCTTCCTAAGCTATAGCCGCTTCCTCGCTCTCGTCATCTCGCATCCTACCGCCGGGGTCGCCATGGTCTTCTTCAAAGACCTCTCCAGCGGTTCCTCCTCCAGCGACGACTCCTTCACCACCCGGGTATGGCTCTCTTCTCTCTCTCGGGCTATGACTTGGAATGAAGAATTTTTACCTGGCGGTAGATGTGAGTCATTTCTTCCTCTTGTAGCTCCCTAGGACCATCAGTGGCAACGAATGGAGCGGGGTGGCTGAAGATCTATCTGCTCGTTGTCACCATCAATCTCCATGCGTGAAGCTAGTTGCGTTTGAACCTGTGGACAGTGGGAGGAAGTTTCTGGCATGTGCAGAGAAGGTTAGACCCTCTTTCGTTGTTACAAATCATTTGTTAGATGTGATTCAGACACTATCACGGTCCCAGCCCATTCATACCACACCTTCAACCAAACGCATCCTAAGATAGTGTCACAGTTTGTACCTAGTATCTTAAATTGTTTCCATCTCATCAGCGGTGCCATTAGAAAATTATTTGACACCGCTTCAGCAGTTTGTGCAGCCAACTTTGGTCCACACATCCGAGCAGCCAAGCAGTAAAATACTAAATCTTTATGGCACGAAGGAACTGGGCAACGGAGCAACTACGTGCTCCGGAGTCCGGGTCCCTGTTTTTTTTCCGCTGCATCGGCTCGCCAGTGCAGGGCACTGGCGCGGGATGTAGCAACAGTTGTCTTTACCCCAGTTTTGGCATACATAGTGGACGGCCTTAGTACTATTAGTTCTATGTTACTAAATTTGTGCATGTACACACCTGTTAGTATCAATTTGCTGTCATCCAAACAATTCGCTATGTTGTTGGAGTTATATTTACCTTCCTCATAAAATGTTCAATTTGTTTTTTATTGTACATGAGTAAGAACTTGTAGCGTCGTTGTAGTTAATTATAGCTTCTGATGTTCCAGAATTTGGTTGTTGTCTCAGTAGCAATTAATTCATTTGCACATTGATCTTTTTGAGAAGATATGTCATAATTAACATCTTTCTTCAGTTTTTCAAAATAAGCATTGGTGATTTTTTATGTTGCTATAAACCCATTTCCCCTACAATTGTTACTGATCTAGTTTTAAATATTATAGGATGAACAAAAGTGTTCTTACTTGGAGTGGGTTGATCAAGAGTGGCCACAGTCTTTGAAGATGTGCCTAGCGAAGCTCTGGAGCATGTATGAGGAAGAGAACAGACATAGGCTTATAGAAACTGTTGTCAACGCTAAAGAATATTTGAAAATGCGGGATAAAAAGTTGAAGGTGGAGAATGAGCTCAGATTTTTTTTAATCAGACTTTGCTAAGATGGTGTTGGCGAAGGAGGAGGCACTTTCCTAGTTGGCCCGTGCAAAATAGGTTCTTACTGACCTGAAAGCAGAGCTGGATAAGACGAGCCTGGATGATCTTGATTAGGGAAAAGAATATATTGTTCTTATAAAGTTGAACTAGCTATATGTTGTATTGTGTTGTTTTCATGTAGCTACCGTACTGTGATGTTATAATATATTTATGTGCCTGATATGCAATTGGCAAACAGTTGTTCGATATGAAATGTGAATTTGCGTAATATTGGAATTATTAATTGTAAACTAATAAACCTGCTAAATGTGTCATCGACCTTTGCAAACAGTTCTAGCAGTAAATGCTACACAGTTTTGTTCATCAAATCGTGTGTGATATAGTTGATAAAAGCAAAAAGATAACCAAGGCAGACCGTGTGTGATAGTTACACCTTTCACACACGAGCCTACACATAAAACTGTGTGGGATGTACGTACGAACGGAAACGTTTTCTCTGGATTGACTGTGTGGGATGTACATAAGAACTGAAACGTATTCCTTGGATTTACTATGTGTGACGTACATACGAACGGAAATGTTTTTCTGAGATTCACCGTGTGGGATGTACATACCTACGGAAATGTTTTTCTCGGATTACCGTGTGGGATGTACATACCTACGGAAATGATTGGGTTTTGATGCCTTGCCCGATCGCACACGGCCCCAGCCTGTGTCCCAAGAGGGCCTATCCCCGACGATTTCCGGGTCATGTGGGAAGGATGCCCCTATCACCCACACTCACTTGGAGACAGTTCCAAATGCCGTCGCGGAAAGGGGTTAAAAACCGTTTGTGTAGCATTGACCCTCACCAGTGACAGCTTTCCCATTTTGCTTATTTGTGATAGCTCCCCCGGTCGCACATGAGCATTTTTCTCTGCATGTGTAATCAGAGGAGCTATCACCGACGATTTATCTGGGTTGTGTGGAATGGACCCCCAACCGTCCATGTTAACAAGGCGACGGTTTAAAACTGTGTCACCGAAAGGGGTAAAAACCGTTTGCATTGGACGTCCCTGCACTAGTGGTTGTATCGGGTAGGAAATACTCAAAAGTACTAAGGATGGCAATTTTACCCATGGGTACGGGTACTCGTGGATAACGTACCCGCATGGGCAGGGTATGGGCACAATTTTATACCCATGGGCAGTACCCATGCATACCCTACCCATTAAGTCATGGGTAGGGCACGTGTATAGCCTTGTGCCCATGGATATACCCATACCCTACCCATTTATGCTGATATGTGGACCTTACACATTAAGTGTGTCGTGAGCTTGTGAATCTATGTTAATGTTTTCACCAATTGTCAGTTTTAATTGAGATAATTGTCATTTAATATTGTATCTATTATTTAGTTGAGATATTATTTTTTTGAAATGTGGTATTGATGAATATAAAATTATGAATAACTTATGTACTATTTTATCTACCTGTTGGGTACCCAATGGGTATGGGTGCCCGTCGGGTATGGGTACGGGCAATGGCTCGTACCCATGGGTACGGGTATGGGTAGAATTTTGTACCCATTAAGTACATGGGTATGGGTATGGTATTGCTCTACCCGCCCCATACCCTACCCATTGCTATCCTTAGGAAGTACCGAGAAACATGAAAACTCGAGGAATTGAGTGGATGAAGTGGAAAACTTAGAGATTTGGTTGTTAATATGAGATTGAGCTCATCCCTAGCTATTTTGAATGTGTGCCTCTTGATGTACAGTTGTCCATAAACTTTGTGTGGATGTTGGATCCACAAAAGCCTGTCTCAATTTAAAACTATGGGCTCCAAAGAACAGCCCCACGTAAGCACAAAAGCTAGGAGTCAGTTTATGATTCCACTTACCAAAATGGGTAAAGTTCCTAAGAAAATGATAAACCCTTAGGCATCTTAATTGCCTTGTCATTAATCACTAAAACCCAATGTAGCCTAAGATGCACTTTCAAGGAGAGGAATTGAGCGGCGGTTGGCCCTGGAGGAGGGTGATGGGGAGAGAAGAGAGAGAGGTTCAGGAGGAAGGTCACAAGTAGAGAAGAGAGATGCGATCGAGAGGATGGTGATAGGGAGAGAGAAGAAAGAGGATGAAAAGGGGAGTGTAGATGTCATGAACCCATGCGCATATGAACCCACATTTCAAAATATGCATTTTAAACATGTTTTAAAATGTCATAAAATTCAAAATTAGGGGAGTGTGGATATTTATAGTAATGCGGACTTAATGGGCCAGACCGGCCACTGAAAGGGCGGAGATTAATGCATGTCATAGGTGTGTACGACAGAACTAGCATGCCAAAAATTAGGCAGGCTAAGGTATGAACGGGCCTCGTTTCTAGCATGGCAGTGGCGGCTTTTTGTGACGGTTGCATTGTCGTCGGTTAGATTAACGACTGATGGATACCCAGGTGCCCATCTCTATCGCTAAAGGGGAAGTTGGTTGTCTCTTCTGGCCTATTTCTTTCTGCCTTCACTCTCACGACCCTCTACCGCTGGATTATCTCCGCCTCACCTCCCACCCCTCTCCCACTGGTTTATTTTCGCATCACCTCTCGCCACCTCCTCCCACTGAAATTTTCTCCCTCTCATTAAAAAACCAAATCTCATTAACACGGGAGATCTTGTTTTGTGCTTCCTTTAGCAGGTACTGATTTAATTCAGTCACATAAATAATAGGTAATTAAGAATTCAGAAATCACACTATATATGTGAGATCACCTTCTTAAAAGATAGACATAATATTTTTCTCAATAACCTTCAAAATAAAATCATATATTCCTTAGTGTGCAACCATTTATTATTATCACTATCTCTACTATTAAACGAAAATCAAAACTTTCATCGTACAACAAAATAACATATCTTTTTTCTTATCTTACCATATCACATGTATTTTCTTATCTTACCAAATCATATATATCTCTATGGTTTGCACGATATGGACGGTTTACTTTTGCTTTCACGGTTTATTTTCGCCTTCACCTCCCACCATGACCCCTCCATGCTGGGTTTTTTCTTCCTTGTGCACTCCCACCTCCATGGCGGCAGCCGGGTCATTGGACCACCACGTATAGGCGGTCATATTATATTTCTTCTCGGTCATACAGAGAGCTAGGCAGACTACATTCTCAAATCAAGTGTTTCCATTCAAACGTAAGGAAATTCGTTAAAGAAATGTGTGCAACAATACTCAATAGATCTTCTAGAAATGAACCTAGTGCAAGAGGCACATCAAATGTGTAATATCTCTATTATCCAAGCGAATATCACTAGTAGAAAAAGGGCCTATTGTCCCGGTTGGTAAGGGCCTTTTGTCCCGGTTTTTGAACCGGGACTAAAGGGTCGTTACTAATGCCCTAACCCTTTAGTCCCGGTTCTTCCCGGTTTTTGAACCGGGACTAAAGGGTCGTTAGTAATGCCCTAACCCTTGTGACACCCAAGTTTTATTTGGATTTTCAAAAGATTTTATTTGACTTGAGGGAGGTGAATTAAAAATTATTTTCTTCAAGGGACCCTCCCTTTCAAATATTTTTCTCATAACAAGAGTTTTATTTGGATTCACCCAAGACTTGCTTTTGGTCTTGGAGGTCCTTGCCTTTTATTTGGACTCAAGACAAAATACTTTTCACTTGAGAAAAATACCTTTTGAAAATCTCTTTGAAAATGCACTATGGCTTTTGGAATAATCCTTTACCACTTTCAACTTTTCTCTCTTGCCATGGCCTTAGTGCAAATCCACTCTCCTAGACCTTCCCTCACCTTTGGATCATGATCTGCATCAAATCCAGCAAGTTGAACCTCCCCATATGATTATTTTTCCATTCAAATCATATTCAAACAAATTTCTGTCTTCTATTCTAGCCATTGGTGATTTTCAAAGGAACTCCACTTTCTGTTTGGATTTTTGCCCCCAAACCTTTTTCCCTTCCTAGTCCTTTGAACCCTCAACCAAGATCCATGAAGATCCACTGGTCTTCAGTTCAAATTTTTCAAACTACACTTGCTGCAAGTTTGGACCAGATTTGTCAAATTTGGTGAAATTCATTCAAATCTTCCTCCAAAAATTCCAAGTAAAATCAGGCAGCCTCTGGGTGCATTGAGTGGTCACCTCACCAAGTACCAGCTCCAGAAAAAAAATTCTCATTGCCAAATCATTCTGTCGAACACCTGCAGTGCATTGTCAATATCAAGTTCAGTTAAGTTCAGAGAACAATTTCAGTGCACTGTCGTTTTCTTGAGAACCCGACGTCGATCTCGCCAGTGCCGCCGTGTCGCCGTGTGCCCTGTCCCCTCCCCCTTGTCCTCTGCACCGCACGAACGTCTGGCACATTGCGGACGTCGGCGACGAGCAGCAGAAGGTGCGCCGCCCCGTGATCGACGCCAGCGGCGGCTTTGCGGCCGCCAGAGAGAGGCGCGGCGCCGACGGCGCCACCCAGCGCCGCCCAAGCCTCCGGAGCTCGCCGCGTGGCCTTCCACTCCCCCGAACGCGCTGCCACTCTCATCTTGAACCGCAGGGCGCGGAGCGCGCTCTCTGCCGCCGTCGTGCCTGTGCGGCCACCCCACCGTGGACCGGCGCCATTACGCCAAGACCAACCGAGATTTGCGGGGGAACGGCACCAGTAACCTCCACTGATGCTGCCTGGCCACTCAAACCTCCTGCCAATCCACTGCATCGCCGTAATTGCTCGCCGGAGATTCTCCGTTCACGGCCAACCCGTCGATCCGCCTATAAATAGAGGCCCCGAGCCTCAACTCGAACCCACACCATCCCTGCACTCCTCCTAGAGCACGCCTAGCCACTGGAAGAGCCCCGAGGAGGTCTCCTTCCTCGACTCCGGCCGCCGCGACCCGCCACAGGATCCAGCTCGATTCGCTCCCGTGCGTGCGCCTCTGCCTCCCATCTCTTGCCAGTAGCTTCACTATGCATCCCTCCTTCTGACCTGCGCTTCAATTCGAAGTTTGCAGCCCTTCATCGGAGTTCTCCACCATCACCCGAGCCGCCGCCCGCCGGAGAAAGTGTCGCCGTCGACGTGGTGCTCTCCGACGGTCGAGTCCACCACCCACCGACGCGGAAGAACACGCTGAAGCTCTTGGTACCCTCCGATCTTCCTGACTCGCCGTGGTTCGACGCCAGCGTCCACCGCAGTCTTCGGGCGCCGGCGAGCTTTTTAAACCTGACATGTGGGACCCCCCTGTGAGCCTCTCTTCTGTTTCCCGACGCGAAATGTTTTCTGTTGGCGCCTTCGGGCAAATACGCTTTCCCTCTTGAGCTTGCGCATTTCCAATCGAACCGTTTTCTGGTTTCTCAGTTTAAACCCTGGAACTTTTCTGTTTCATTACAGATGGGTCCCTAGACAGAAACCTTTATAACTTTCTAATAAAAAGGTATTTTTGAGTGATTCTTTTTCAGACAGTCTTAAAATTTTGTCTAGTTTTTATGGGATTTATTTGGAAATTTTTTGGAGAAGTTTCTGTGCACGCGTTGGTTTTCACGTTAGTACCCGTTTTCGTATTGCCGTAGGTTCCGGAAGAGGTGACGGAGCCGCGAACTTCGCCGAGCTAGACTCCGACTTCTCCGAACCAGGCAAGCATGTTTGAACCTTTGATATGATAGGTGTTTTGCATGTTTGCGTGAAGGTTTGTGCGTGGCATATGAGTATCGGTGAGTTCCCCGTTGCTTGCGAGGCAACCACCCGCATGTTCCAAAGTTGCGATGATCTCTGGTGAGAGATGGCCTAATCATGTGGTGACATGAAGGGCAGCAAGGTGGTACTGTTGTAGCATACCAGCCTTGCGTCATCCGACTACTTCTGACGTTAACGTGGACGGAGTCACGTTATCGTTCTTTTCCCCTTCCGTGCTACCACGTGTTTCTTTGCCAAGATGCGGTTTAGTAAGTTGGTAACCTCTTTCCGTGTACACACCAAACAGAGGGGCCGGGATGATGGTACCTTGGCCCAGGATTAAAGCCAGTCATCCGGTCAGGGGGCATGGGTGTTTCCGGTTGGGACCGAGAGGGGGGGCACCCCCTTAGAGCGCGCGTATAAAAATTTGATCCCATGCTACGCGAGGTTGTAGCCTCCCCGTCTCAAGGTTTTTCTTGAACGTTGCCGAGGGTGATCCCTGGCTTTGGAATGTTGAATGGGTGTGTACTGGTTAGACGTGTTTCTTCCAAAACACCATAAACGGAACTAGTCCCCGTGACTACTGAAATCCGTTGGCTGTGGTTAAGTACAAACTCTGCAGAGTCAAATTCTTCCAAGTCATCGTATCCATGATCAAGTAGTGAAATCAGTATATCCATATCTATCTGCGTGGAAGACTTGTCCCCGGTGAACAAACTCAAGTGGTAAACCCAGTTTAATTATTATTTCTGTGGATGGACTAACCTTATATTTGTCTCGTACTTGTGATAATTTATACTCTCGAGCTAATGAATTTTTGAGCTACAATATAAGCCCTTTATGTGATGTCGCTCAGACGTCCGACTGTGGCATGTTCGTCTTTTATTTTCTGTTATAAGCCCTTTATGTGATGTTGCTCAGACGTCCGACTGTGGCATGTTCGTCTTTTATTTTCTGTTATAAGCCCTTTATGTGATGTCGCTCAGACGTCCGACTGTGGCATTATTATTATTCTTGCAGTTTCCTCTCGAGGAGTCATTCAGACACTCGTTTGGCACCAGTATTATTATTCTGCAGTTTCCTCTCGAGGAGTCATTCAGACACTCGTTTGGCACCAGTATTATTATTCTGCAGTTTTCTCTCGAGGAGTCATTCAGACACTCGTTTGGCACCAGTATTACTATTCTTGCAGTTTCCTCTCGAGGAGTCTTTCAGACCCTCGTTTGGCACCCCGTATTTATTATCTCTATGTCTGAACGCATTGGTTAACTTGTTTATATGCTTCATGTTTACATTTGTTATATCTTATGTCCGAACTGTCTTGCGAGTACTTTCATAGTACTCACCTGGCTTGTTGTTTTGGCCAGATGTTGACGAAGGCGATCTTTTGGATGAAGAGTTTGATAGCGCGTCCGACGCCTAGAGGAGTCCCAGTCAGTCCTGTGCGATCCCGGATATTGGTCACTTGTTTTATATACGCTTTCGCCACCCGCAATAAGTCTCCTCGAGCATCGCTTCGACGCTCGAAGAGCTGTAGTCTTCAGGAGTCATATCACTCGCTTCGCGGTGATATCTCCACCACCGTTATTATCGTGAGTTAGTAGTTATGCCACCCTATCCGCCGCCTTGTTTTATTGGCGTGCATGTAATAAATTGTTGGGCAGTCTCCGCTCAACCTTGTATTATATTCAGTACTCCTGGTATTTTTCTTCTGTGACCAACATATTGTCTACCAGTGGGAAGGGATTCTTCCTTACTGGTCCGTAAAAGGGATTGGTCTCTCAATAATTATTTTATTGAAAAACCGGTCGTGACAAGCTTGGTATCAGAGCCAGGCTGACTGTAGGAAGCCACTAGGTGCGATCGCTAATCGGTTATTAGCGTCTTTTGTGCCTTTTCAGCATTTTGCAAATTGTAGCTATTTTCTGTTGGTCCTCATAAATTTATGACATGACTACTCAGAATTTTTGCCTACTTTTGTAGATGGCTGGCAGTAGCTGTGAGAATCGAGTGTTCACGAACGTGCCCGAGGGGTTTGTCAAGCTCCTCGTCTCCATCACCAAGCTCGCGATCGGGCCAGCAGCCCGCCCGGAGTTCACGCTCTATCAGCACAAGCTCAGCGACGTCGTGTCTATGCACCAAGCTGTGGTGCAATTCAAGGGAGGACGTTCTGCAGCTCGCCACTTCCGTTTTGTGGGAAGGGCCATGCCTACGGAGAGGCATGCCATGTAGATGGCTGCCCGTGAGGCGATAGCTCGTCTTCGGGACATCCTTCCTACGATGAAGACTCGTCGCTACCGGTACCTCCCATGCCATGTGCCTTACACCAGTCACTATGCATTCGCCTGCCATCGGGGAGAGCGAGATGAAGCCATCGAGATGGTTGTGGAGTATCTCAAGGCCCTGGAGGAGTCTTTCGACAACCTCGTAGACGATCTCGTGGCTGCCCGCATGGACTTAGTCCGGGGCGGTCCTGCCAGCAGGAAGGAGCTTCTCCACACGGCACCACCTCTGACTTTCGTCTCGTCTTCAGCCTCTTATGCACCGGTCGTTTTGGCCACCGCTCGCCGTCTGCCTACCACTGAGGAGTTCGACCGAGTCATCGCCCCTACTCCAGTCAGAGCTGCACCGCCTGCCACACCCGCTCTACCACCCGTCGTTCCCGCACCATCACCGCAGCGCAGCATTACGCGCCAGGAGCCATCTAGAGAGGAGGTGGAGGTTGATTCTCCTGGACCGCTGAGTCTTGCCATCGGCAAAGGGAAGGAAATCTTCACCATCTCCGACTGAGAGCGCCGAGTAGCCGCGAGTTATGTCTGCTTGTATGGTGTGTTTCCTCTGTAAGCTAGTTTGTACTGGTGTGTTTGCCGCTTTCCAGAGGAGTGCGCTAGTCTAAATAACATGTCAGGAATGTGTACGCGCATCCTGAGTGCTGCATCATGTGTTTGTTATTCGCGTGTAAGATTTGTGTTAAGCAGTCTTTTCTACATGCAAAACCGCTTATGTTTTCCTTGAAAACCTTGAGGTCTTTTAAGTTGTTGCCTTGCAAGTTTTTCCTGGTACTACACTGTTTTTCTCATGGGTTTTGCAAAATAATACCCCAGACTGGAAAAATGTCTCGTCCGTGGACTCGCTCCATGCCCAACCAACCAGAAGAGGTTTATGGGACACAGACTAGCAACAATTTCACTCAGGATCAGTCCAGTCAACAAGACAGTGAAGCAGCCCTGTCTCAAGTATGCCGTCTCTTCGAGCAAAGCCAGCAACAGCACCAAGAGATGATGAATCATGTCATCAATATGGGAAACCACCGTGAACCCTATCAACCTCATTCCAAGTTATCTGAGTTACAGAAGACTCGCCCCTCAACTTTTGCTCACACTGATAGGCCGCTGGAAGCCGATGATTGGCTTCGTGACATTGAAAGGAAACTAATTATTGCTCAGTGTTCAGATCACGAGAAGGTACTTTATGCACCACACTACCTCACTGGAGCAGCTGCAGCATGGTGGGAAAACTTCCTACACATGCACCCCAGTGAACACAACATCACCTGGGAAGAGTTCAAGGAAGGCTTCCGTGGGGCACACATCCCCAGGAGCATCATAAAAATCAAGAAGAGAGAGTTTGATGACCTGAAGCAGAGAGGCATGTCAGTGACAGAATACAATGGTCAGTTTACTCAGCTATCTCGTTATGCCTACGACGAGCACATGACATAAAACAAGAAGATGGAAAAATTCCTGGACGGCCTGGCACCAGCACTAAGATGCCAACTGATTGTACACACCTTTCCGGACTTTAAGAATCTGGTGGACAAGGCCATTACCTTGGAGAATGAGCGCCGTAGTCTGGAAGATATCCGTAAGTGAAAGAGGGACAAGACGACTCTTGCTCGCAACAACCGAAGCAAGACTGAGGTTCCAAGGACAGGAGCAAGGAAATCCGCGACTACCGATGCAAGGCCCGTCGGACAGTTTCATGCCAGGGACAGAGAGTTCACGTACCGTCCAGGGGTCACATGCTATGCTTGTGGGCAAGAAGGGCACTATGCTAAACAATGCCCAAAGCCGAGGAACGCGGCCCCCAAAGCAAACAATGGTGGAAACAATCCAGCCCCCAAGCGCAACAATTTCAATCCCAACAACAACCACAAGAAGGGTCACCTGAACCATGTGACCAGGGAAGAGGCGCAGAATGCCCCAGACATCGTGCTCGGTACGTTCCCTGCAACACAGTACCTGCCACGGTTTTGTTTGATTTTGGAGCTTCCCATTCGTTCGTTTCGAAGAGTTTTGTTTTACAACATGGTTTTCCGATACTTCCCTTGGAAAATCTATGATCATCAAGTCCCCCGGAAATAAGCAAATCGCTCAGGGTTACTGCCAAGGAGTGGTCATTGAGTTCGAAGGACTACAATTCCAAGCAAATCTCATCGTGTTGGAGAGTAAAGGACTGGATGTCATTTTAGGAATGGACTGGTTGACCACCAACAAAGGATTCATTGACTGTTTCAATCGGACCGTGATTCTCACCCACCATCATGGCAAGACCATTAAGGTCACAGCTTAAGAAAGGCCACGAACACAACAACCAAAACTGAACAAAGTGGGCATTTCTGAACTGAGAAAAGTTCCAGTGGTATGCGAGTTTCCTGATGTGTTCCCTGAAGAACTGCCAGGCATGCCACCAGACCGACAGATAGATTTCAACATCGAACTAGCACCTGGCACCACTCCCATCTATAAGAAGCCTTATAGAATGGCACCCTCAGGATTAGTGGAGTTAAAGAAGCAGATAAAGGAATTGTTGGACAAAGGATTTATTCGAGCCAGCTCCTCACCTTGGGGTTCGCCAGTGTTGTTCGCCAAGAAAAAAGATGGGACACTGAGACTGTGTATAGACTATCGAGCCCTCAATATGGTCACCATCAAAAACAAATATCCGATGCCACGGATAAATGATTTGTTTGACCAGCTCGCACAAGCCAAGGTGTTCTCAAAGATTGATTTGAGATCGGGATATCACCAATTGAAAGTACGGACAGGAGATATCCCCAAGACAGCATTCACTTCCAGATATGGATTATATGAGTTCACAGTGAGGCCTTTTGGTCTAACAAACGCCCCCGCATATTTCGTCCACCTCATGAACAAAGTGCTTATGAAATTCATGGACAAATTTGTCGTGGTATTCATTGACGATATTCTGGTTTACTCAAGGACACCCGAAGAGCATGCTGAGCACCTCAGAATTGTTTTGGGAGAATTAAGGAAACATCAGTTGTACGCCAAATTTAGTAAGTGCGAATTTTGGCTAAGACAAGTTGGTTTCTTAGGCCATATATTGAACCCAGAAGGCGTGGCCGTAGACCCAGAAAAGGTCAAAGCCATACTTGACTGGAAGCCACCCGCCAACGTTACAGATGTGCGGAGTTTCCTAGGAATGGCCGGATATTACAGAAGATTTATTGAAGGATTCTCCACTGTGGCAAAACCTATAACACAGTTGCTCAAGAAAGACAAGAAATTTGTATGGACGGAAGCATGCGAGAAAATCTTCCAAGAACTCAAGAAGAAGCTGACAACCGCACCGGTCTTAACTGTGCCAGACATACACAAGAGTTTTGAAGTATATTGTGATGCGTCCCGAAAAGGTCTCGGATGTGTACTAATGCAGGATGGCAAAGTTGTCGCATATGCCTCCAGGCAGCTGCGAAAACATGAGGAAAATTACCCAACACATGACTTGGAGCTAGCAGCAGTTATTCATGCACTCAAGGAGTGGAGGCACTTTCTGTTGGGAAATCGCTGTGAAATATATACAGACCATAAGAGCCTCAAATATATTTTCACACAGCCGGAGCTAAATTTACGCCAACGACGCTGGTTAGAACTGGTCAAGGACTATGATGTCGGTATTCACTACCATCTAGGGAAAGAAAATGTAGTGGCCGATGCCCTTAGTCGAAACCCCTGCCCGGACAATGACGGTCCGCAAAACTTGAGGCCTGAGTTTCAGCAAGAGTTCGCTAGGCTCAATATGATGTTAGTCTCTGAGGGCACCGTATCAAATCTGGAGATACAACCCACCCTGGTGGAACAAATTAAGAAGGCTCAACAGGGACATCCCAGCATCGAAGGCATAAAAAAGAAAATGGACCTTGGTAAGGCTTCAGAGTTCATCACAGACAGTGAAGGAAAATTATGGTACGGAGACAGACTTTGCGTACCTAACATTGAGGAACTCAAGCAACAAATCTTAACCGAAAGCCACACCGCTCCATACTCTATCCACCCTAGAGGAACCAAAATGTACAAGGACATTCAGGAAAGATTTTGGTGGCACGGTATGAAAAGAGATATAGCCACATTTATTGCTTGTTGCGATTCATGTCAGCGCATCAAGGCCGAGCATCAAAAGCCAGCAGGGCTACTCCAGCCAAACAGGATACCAGAGTGGAAATGGGGTGAAATAGGAATGGACTTCATTGTCGGATTACCCCGATCACAACGCGGAAATGACGCCATATGGGTCATCACAGACCGACTAACCAAGGTTGCTCATTTCATTCCCGTGAAGACTACCTACTCCACACAAAGGCTGGCCAAACTTTATCTCTCCCGTATAGTTTGTTTGCATGGAGTCCCAAAGACTATAATATCCGACCGAGGCACACAATTTGTCTCCAAATTTTAGGATCACCTACAACAAGCTCTGGGCACGCAACTAGCTTTCAGTACAGCGTACCACCCTCAGACTGATGGACAAACGGAACGTGTAAACCAAATCCTAGAAGATATGCTAAGAGCCTGTGTGCTCACCTATGGATCCAGTTGGGAAGAGAGTCTACCGTATGCCGAATTTGCTTACAACAACAGTTACCAAGCCAGCTTGCAAATGGCACCCTTTGAAGCATTGTACGGACGGAGGTGTCGTACCCCACTGAATTGGTCAGAAACAGGTGACAGCCGTATCTTCGGCCCAGACATGCTTAAAGAGACCGAGGAGAAAGTTAAGCAAATCAGGGACAGACTGAAGACAGCGCAGAGCCGACAAAAGAGCTACTATGATCAAAAGCATCGTGAGGTCAGCTTTGAACCCGGTGATTCCGTATACCTCCGAGTGTCTCCTATGAGGGGTCTACAATGGTTCAAAATTAAGGGGAAGCTAGCCCCAAGATTTATTGGACCATTTTGTGTAAAGGCACGAAGAGGCACGGTAGCCTACCAACTAGATCTACCCAAGGAGCTATCAGACGTCCATGACATATTTCACGTCTGTCAACTGAGGAAATGTGTGAGTAACCCGGAGAAGCATGTACCCCATGAAAGCATTGATGTGCAACCAGACCTCACCTACAGAGAGAGGCCAGTAACGATTTTAGAAGAGTCTGAACGGAGGACCCGTCAGAAAACAACAAAGTTTTTCAGAGTTCAGTGGAGCAACCACACTGTGGATGAAGCCACATGGGAAAGGGAAGATTTTCTTCCGGCAGAATATCCATATCTATTTGAGGATCAGCAGAAATCTCGAGGACGAGATTTTTCCTAAGGGGGTAGGTGTTGTGACACCCAAGTTTTATTTGGATTTTCAAAAGATTTTATTTGACTTGAGGGAGGTGAATTAAAAATTATTTTCTTCAAGGGACCCTCCCTTTCAAATATTTTTCTCATAACAAGAGTTTTATTTGGATTCACCCAAGACTTGCTTTTGGTCTTGGAGGTCCTTGCCTTTTATTTGGACTCAAGACAAAATACTTTTCACTTGAGAAAAATACCTTTTGAAAATCTCTTTGAAAATGCACTATGGCTTTTGGAATAATCCTTTACCACTTTCAACTTTTCTCTCTTGCCATGGCCTTAGTGCAAATCCACTCTCCTAGACCTTCCCTCACCTTTGGATCATGATCTGCATCAAATCCAGCAAGTTGAACCTCCCCATATGATTATTTTTCCATTCGAATCATATTCAAACAAATTTCTGTCTTCTATTCTAGCCATTGGTGATTTTCAAAGGAACTCCACTTTCTGTTTGGATTTTTGCCCCCAAACCTTTTTCCCTTCCTAGTCCTTTGAACCCTCAACCAAGATCCATGAAGATCCACTGGTCTTCAGTTCAAATTTTTCAAACTACACTTGCTGCAAGTTTGGACCAGATTTGTCAAATTTGGTGAAATTCATTCAAATCTTCCTCCAAAAATTCCAAGTAAAATCAGGCAGCCTCTGGGTGCATTGAGTGGTCACCTCACCAAGTACCAGCTCCAGAAAAAAAATTCTCATTGCCAAATCATTCTGTCGAACACCTGCAGTGCATTGTCAATATCAAGTTCAGTTAAGTTCAGAGAACAATTTCAGTGCACTGTCGTTTTCTTGAGAACCCGACGTCGATCTCGCCAGTGCCGCCGTGTCGCCGTGTGCCCTGTCCCCTCCCCCTTGTCCTCTGCACCGCACGAACGTCTGGCACATTGCGGACGTCGGCGACGAGCAGCAGAAGGTGCGCCGCCCCGTGATCGACGCCAGCGGCGGCTTTGCGGCCGCCAGAGAGAGGCGCGGCGCCGACGGCGCCACCCAGCGCCGCCCAAGCCTCCGGAGCTCGCCGCGTGGCCTTCCACTCCCCCGAACGCGCTGCCACTCTCGTCGTGAACCGCAGGGCGCGGAGCGCGCTCTCTGCCGCCATCGTGCCCGTGCGGCCACCCCACCGTGGACCGGCGCCATTACGCCAAGACCAACCGAGATTTGCGGGGGAACGGCACCAGTAACCTCCACTGATGCTGCCTGGCCACTCAAACCTCCTGCCAATCCACTGCATCGCCGTAATTGCTCGCCGGAGATTCTCCGTTCACGGCCACCCCGTCGATCCGCCTATAAATAGAGGCCCCGAGCCTCAACTCGAACCCACACCATCCCTGCACTCCTCCTAGAGCACGCCTAGCCACTGGAAGAGCCCCAAGGAGGTCTCCTTCCTCGACTCCGGCCGCCGCGACCCGCCACGGGATCCAGCTCGATTCGCTCCCGTGCGTGCGCCTCTGCCTCCCATCTCTTGCTAGTAGCTTCACTATGCATCCCTCCTTCTGACCCGCGCTTCAATTCAAAGTTTGCAGCCCTTCACCGGAGTTCTCCACCATCACCCGAGCCGCCGCCCGCCGGAGAAAGTGTCGTCGTCGACATGGTGCTCTCCGACGGTCGAGTCCACCACCGACCGACGCGGAAGAACACGCTGAAGCTCTTGGTACCCTCCGATCTTCCTGACTCGCCGTGGTTCGACGCTGGCGTCCACCGCAGTCTTCGGGCGCCGGCGAGCTTTTTAAACCTGACATGTGGGACCCCCTGTCAGCCTCTCTTCTGTTTCCCCACGCAAAACGTTTTCTGTTGGCGCCTTCGGGCAAATACGCTTTCCCTCTTGAGCTTGCGCATTTCCAATCGAACCGTTTTCTGGTTTCTCAGTTTAAACCCTGGAACTTTTCTGTTTCATTACAGATGGGTCCCTGGACAGAAACCTTTATAACTTTTTAATAAAAAGGAATTTTTGAGTGATTCTTTTTCTGACAGTCTTAAAATTTTGTCTAGTTTTTTATGGGATTTATTTGGAAATTTTTTGGAGAAGTTTCTGTGCACGCGTTGGTTTTCACGTTAGTACCAGTTTTCGTATTGCCGTAGGTTCCGGAAGATGTGACGGAGCCGCGAACTTCGCCGAGCTAAACTCCGACTTCTCCCAACCAGGCAAGCATGTTTGAACCTTTGATATGATAGGTGTTTTGCATGTTTGCGTGAAGGTTTGTGCGTGGCATATGAGTATCGGTGAGTTCCCCGTTGCTTGCGAGGCAACCACCCGCATGTTCCAAAGTTGCGATGATCTCTGGTGAGAGATGGCCTAATCATGTGGTGACATGAAGGGCAGCAAGGTGGTACTGTTGTAGCATACCAGCCTTGCGTCATCTGACTACTTCCGACGTTAACGTGGACGGAGTCACGTTATCGTTCTTTTCCCCTTCCGTGCTACCACATGTTTCTTTGCCAAGATGCGGTTTAGTAAGTTGGTAACCTCTTTCCGTGTACACACCAAACAGAGGGGCCGGGATGATGGTACCGTGGCCCAGGATTAAAGCCAGTCATCCGGTCAGGGGGCATGGGTGTTTCCGGTTAGGACCGAGAGGGGGGCACCCCCTTAGAGCGCGCGTATAAAAATTTGATCCCATGCTACGCGAGGTTGTAGCCTCCCCGTCTCAAGGTTTTTCTTGAACGTTGCCGAGGGTGATCCCTGGCTTCGGAATGTTGAATGGGTGTGTACTGGTTAGACATGTTTCTTCCAAAACACCGTAAACGGAACTAGTCCCCGTGACTACTGAAATCCGTTGGCTGTGGTTAAGTACAAACTCAGCAGAGTCAAATTCTTCCAAGTCATCGTATCCATGATCAAGTAGTGAAATCAGTATATCCATATCTATCTGCGTGGAAGACTTGTCCCCGGTGAACAAACTCAAGTGGTAAACCCAGTTTAATTATTATTTCTGTGGATGGACTAACCTTATATTTGTCTCGTACTTGTGATAATTTATACTCTCGAGCTAATGAATTTTTGAGCTACAATATAAGCCCTTTATGTGATGTCGCTCAGACGTCCGACTGTGGCATGTTCGTCTTTTATTTTCTGTTATAAGCCCTTTATGTGATGTCGCTCAGACGTCCGACTGTGGCATGTTCATCTTTTATTTTCTGTTATAAGCCCTTTATGTGATGTCGCTCAGACGTCCGACTGTGGCATTATTATTATTCTTGCAGTTTCCTCTCGAGGAGTCATTCAGACACTCGTTTGGCACCAGTATTATTATTCTGCAGTTTCCTCTCGAGGAGTCATTCAGACACTCGTTTGGCACCAGTATTATTATTCTGCAGTTTTCTCTCGAGGAGTCATTCAGACACTCGTTTGGCACCAGTATTACTATTCTTGCAGTTTCCTCTCGAGGAGTCTTTCAGACCCTCATTTGGCACCCCGTATTTATTATCTCTATGTCTGAACGCATTGGTTAACTTGTTTATATGCTTCATGTTTACATTTGTTATATCTTATGTCCGAACTGTCTTGTGAGTACTTTCATAATACTCACCTGGCTTGTTGTTTTGGCCAGATGTTGACGAAGGCGATCTTTTGGATGAAGAGTTTGATAGCGCGTCCGACGCCTAGAGGAGTCCCAGTCAGTCCTATGCGATCCCGGATATTGGTCACTTGTATTATATAAGCTTCTGCCACCCGCAATAAGTCTCCTCGAGCATCGCTTCGACGCTCGAAGAGCTGTAGTCTTCAGGAGTCATATCACTCGCTTTGCGGTGATATCTCCACCACCGTTATTATCGTGAGTTAGTAGTTATGCCACCCTATCCGCCCCCTTGTTTTATTGGCGTGCATGTAATAAATTGTTGGGCAGTCTCCGCTCAACCTTGTACTATATTCAGTACTCCTGGTATTTTTCTTCTGTGACCAAGATATTGTCTACCAGTGGGAAGGGATTCTTCCTTACTGGTCCGTAAAAGGGATTGGTCTCTCAATAATTATTTTATTGAAAAACCGGTCGTGACAACCCTTTAGTCCCGGTTCGTGTAAGAACCGGGACTAAAGGGTTAGGGCACTAGTAACGACCCTTTAGTCCCGGTTCAAAAACCGGGACAAAAGGCCCTTACCAACCGGGACAAAAGGGTCGTTACTAATGCCCTAACCCTTTAG
>NC_057808.1:539534087-539537596 GCF_018294505.1 Triticum aestivum | reverse complement strand
GAACCGGGACAGATGGGCCTCCACGTGGCTGCTGCGGCCAGCCCAGTTCGGGGGGCCTTTGGTCCCGGTTGGTGACACCAACCGGGACCAATAGGCATCCACGCGTCAGCATCTGGCTGGAGCTGAGGTTTTTTTTTTGAAAGGGGCTGATTTAGGGGTTTTGGGGGTTAATTTAGGTTGTTATTAGGTAGCTATTAGAGAGAAGTGTCCTCTCTTATATCTCTGTGCTTGGTTTACCAACGCTACGTACTGCTATGTCTAAACATGGCTTAGATTGAAGTGAAGGCAACATGTGGTGCATGTCGAAAGTAATACTAGTCCTAACTTGATCAAGTTTGGATTGTACGACTTTCGACATGCACCACATGCATGTTGCCTTCACTTCAATCCAATCCATGTTCATTTCACCCTCTGATATATAATAACTCTTCATGCGCGCATCATGCATCATCATATATAATAACAAGTCCTACTAATCATCATCATACAACTTCTACTCGTTATTAATAACCAGTCATACGATCATCATCCTCATAGTCATCGAACCAACCCTACTTAATTATTCTTAGCACATGATCATCAGTATTAGGTAGGACCGAAATACCCTCTTGAAGGTAAAATAGCATAAAACAATATAGACCCTGACTCTCCATTATGCAGAATGGAGATCATCCTGTCTCCTATTCTTGCGCTTCGCTTCCTTTTGCTTCCAAGAACCTCCTTGCGACTGTCCATATATTTTTTCCATTCTTTGATTTGCATGTCTCCACTTCTTTTAGAAATCCGGTATGCACAGTTGAGATTCGTAGGATGACCTGGTTGTATGTTCAAAACATCAAGCCTACCATTCTGATACATCAAATGAGGCACACAATCCTCTGGGATTATCTGTTGAAAAACATAGTAATAACTTCATAGTTAGCAATGATGTACTAGTTTTAGAAGTATGCAAAAGATGCACGGATGTCGTAATTGTATGAAATCTTACCAGGGTATCTCCATAGTAGTTACCGTAGTTCAACACGTGCACTAGTGGCACGTATTGACCATAATGTGGAGGAGTTTTACAATAGATATTGTAATTCTCAAGATCAGTACAAAATCCGACCAGATGAGTTTTCTCCTTATAAGTTAACTCAGAGCCATCGGTGTGTTAGGTTCTGTCTACCATGTTCCGCACATTGTTTGAACAATCAAAATAAGTTGTCAATGAAAATAAGCTGTCAACTATTTTGAAATGAACAATATAAATTAGCTAATAACTATGTTTGAGAAACTCACGTAGCGGTAGAATTGGAGGCGTATCAACAAGGACCCAAATGTCCATATTGTCTTGCTCGATGTCAGGATCACAAAGATCCATGGTGACAAGCATACCCTCATCAAAACCATACACCTTGCAAAATGCTTCCCAATTTTTGCAACCAAAATGGGTTACGCTCTCAGAATTATACAGATTTACTTCAAAATCTATACCATGATGGGTCCTTAGGTGAATTTTCTTTGTTTCCATACTTTCATGGTCTTCAAAACCCATCCTCTCCAAGAGGTAGCATCTCGCATCGGATAAGCTAGCCGAATTGTAAAAGATGAAAAGTACACGTTGATATAGTTGAAGTCGTGCTTAATTACGAAAAAATAACACTTGCGTCGTTGCGTACCGTTTCAACATCGAAGGTCTCCTCCAGCTTAATACCGAAGCGCCGATCTCCTTCAGGTGAGGCCTGTCGTACTGACCTCGGTCGTCGTGGCACCAGTCGCACTCCCCCGGGAGACTTTCGTCGTCCGAGTACGACATTTCCTATGTTCATAATTCAAATATTAAACGTCTACAATTAAATATATGTCTAAAAAACCTAAGTTAGATCATTATTATTCATCACGGGTTGACTATCGGTTTGTCGAGTCTTTTCTTGAAAACTCTCAGCTCACGTGGTGTATACATTCGACCTTTGGTGATGGTCGCTCCTCCATTTGTCCCCAAGTGCATTACACCAAATGTCTAGCACACGGGAACAAAGGAGAAGCGACCCCCACGACAACAGTCGGGATTCTTCGTCCTCTCATATATATATGCTGGAACTCTCCCTCACTGATTCCTCTCTGACATTTGCGACCGTCGGTGATGGTATGGTAGCTCCTCCTTTCGTTCTCGAGTGCATTACACCAAATTGTCTAGCACACGGGAACGAAGGAGAAGCTACCCCCACGACAACAGTCGGGATTCTTCGTCCTCTCATATATGGTGGAGACTCGACAGACTTACAGTCAACCCGAAATATCGTTTAATTATCTTTCTAAAAGAGGATTTGGCTAGTCTCACCACGATGTCGGAGGGGGCGGTGACGGGGACGACGGCGGGAATGATGGAGGGGCCGGGGGCTCCTAGATTTCTGCGAAAACAAAAACCCTATAAGCTATCAACTAATCATATGCATACACCTTGCATAGTGCTCTCCAATTTTAGCATTCAAAGTAGGAGTAGTTTTCCACTTTGAGTATTCAATAAGCAAAATCAAATCACAAAATAAAGTAGTATTCAAATTAGGATGCATTCAATTATAAGCAAAACTACATCATCTCCATGCGTCCGTACATCGTCGAATATTATTACTAATACACCTCGAATACTATCATACATATAGCATCGCTAGTACAGCTAGAACAGTAGCGCCCGACGGGTATCGGCGCGGCGGTGGACACCCAAAGGGACGGAACCATCACAGGATCATAGCTCCAGTGAGATCCCTGAAGAACCTGCCAGGTATTGTCGAACCTGCCCTCCAACGCAACCATGTAGCGACGGACGTGCTGGTCCTCCTCGCTGACACGATGACGTACCACCTCCGCGGTGTCCGGAAGCCTCGGCACCGTCACTGGCCCACGCGACCGCCACCGAACAAGGATCGGGTCAACGACTGGCTGGCTCGTCACCAACCTACGCCCACCGGAAGGTAGCACCTCCCAAAACCAGCCCGGCAGAGCGCAGTCCCGGACATGGCCCCTCTGATCAAGCTGGCCTCCTCTGCCGAGTCGACGACAAGGATGCGGGATAGGCATCATCGACATCGATGCGGGATTAATTGCTTGAACTAAAAAAATAAACTAGTTCTATTAATTTTCTTGCTAAAATAAAGTAGTTCAACTACTAAGCACTTACTATAAATAAATAAAATAAAGTAGTTCTTGCTAAAAATAAACTACTTCTATATATAGTAAAATAAAGTACTTTTATTAAATCAACTAGTTCAACTACTAATTAAGCACTTACTATAAATAAAATAAAGTAGTACTTACTAAAACAAAATACTTCTATAGTAAAATAAAGTAGTTTTATTAAATCAACTAGTTCAACTACTAAGCACTTACTAAAAATAAACTTGTTTAACTAGTTCTATTATATTTAACTAGTTCAACACAATTGGTTTCTAAATATGCACATATATATACATAAATTGACAAAAAACATCTAATTCAACTAATCTAAAATACATGAAAAACATCTAATT
>NC_057808.1:539532500-539533375 GCF_018294505.1 Triticum aestivum | reverse complement strand
GCGACGGCGTCGGCGTGGGCTCCGGGGTGGGGGCGACGGCGACGGCGTCCGGCAGCCTGGCGGCGTCCTCTCCGCGCGCGTCGTCGGGGGCGAACTGCAAGATGCAAACCAAAATTTTCACAAGTGTGCCTTATATACATGAAGCTTTAGTCCCGGTTCTTGTCACGGACCGGGACAAATGCCCCTCTTTGGTCCCGGTTGGTACCACCAACCGGGACCAAAGGCCTCTTTTCAGCAGCCCAAAGGGCGGGAAGCAGAGGGATTTGGTCCCAGTTGGTGGCACCAACCGGGACTAAAGGTTGGGCATTGGTTCTGGTTGGTGCCACCAACCGGGACCAAAGGGGGGCATTGGTCCCGGTTCGTGGCACCAACCGGGACCAATGTCCTGCGCCTGCCAAAGCCGCGGTGCGGTGGGATGTTTAGTCCCACCTCGCTAGCCGAGGAGCGCGGCATGACCTGTTTATAAGCCCTGCCCCGCCAGCTCCATTGAACTCCTCTGAACTGCAGGCCTCTGGGCTTGCACTGCTATGCCTGTGGGCCTTATGCTGGCCTGAATCCTGGCCCATGGATGGGTTTCTAGTCGTATTCAGGCCGTGGTGGCCCAGTAGGTGGCATTTTTTATTTTTTCCCAGTTATTTTGTTTTCTTTTTTGCTTTATTTATTTTATTTTGTTTCTACTTACAACAAAATACTTATTTATTTAATTTATTTTGTTTCTAATTACTTATTTATTTTACCTTTTTTTGATAATTCTTTTTGCTATTAAAGTTTCTATCAAAAAAAGTTCTTTATGAAAATTCTTTTTGCTTTTAATGATTTTGAACAGAAAATACTTCGATAATTTTAGTTGCATCAATTTTATATGATTTTAGTTT